>NC_048228.1:88584777-88627286 GCF_002007445.2 Ailuropoda melanoleuca | reverse complement strand
TGCTTGTGTTCCCTCTCTCGCTGGCTGTCTCTATCTCTGTCGAATAAATAAATAAAATCTTAAAAAAAAAAAGAAAAAGATTTGTCTTGCTGTCGCTTCTATTGAACGTAGTATTGGAAGTCCTAGCTGGAGCAATTAGGCAGAAAAAGACACAAAATGCATCCAAATTGGAAAGGAAGATAGAATATTATCTGTTTATAGAATAAGTCTTTTATAGAATAGATATTATTTACACAATATATCTATAATATTACAGATGGCATGAACTTGTACATAAGAAACCCTAAAGATTATCCCCCCCAAAATTTTAGAATGCGAATTCAGTAAAATTATAGGATACAAAATCAACACACACAAAATCAGTTACATTTCTATGCACTATCAACAATCTTAAAAAAGCACTTAAGAAAATAATCATGGCATCAACAAGAATAGCATACTTAGAAGTAAACTTAACCAAGGAGGCAAAAGAATTGTATACTGAAAACTACAAAACATGCTGAAAAAAATCAAGACACAGATAACTAGAAAAAAACTCCATATTAATGAATTGGAAGCCTTAATATTGTTAAAATGGCCACGATGCCCAAAGTGACCTACAGATCCATTGTAGTCCTTATCAAAATTATAATGGCATTTTTGGAAGAAATAGAAAAATAATCCTAAAATTCATATGGTACCACACAAGACCCCGTATTGCCAAAACAAACTTGGGAAAGAAGAGCAAAGTAGGAGGTCTCCCACTTCCTGACTTCAAAATATATTATAAAGCCACAGCAATCAGAACAGTATGGTACTGGAATACAGACAGACATATAAACTAATGAAACAAAATAAAGATCCCATAAATAAACCCACACATATACAGTCAGATGATCTTCCATAAGTGTGCCGAGAATACCCAGTAAAGATAGGGTAGTCTCTTCAATAAATGGTGCTGGGAAAACTGGATACATACAAAAGAATGAAAATGGATACTTATACCATACACAGAAACAATGCAAAATGGATTAAGTATTTATATGTAAGATCTGAAACTATGAAACTCCTAGGAGAAAACAGAGGGGAAATCTTCATAACTTCAGTCTTAGCAATGATTTCATAAATATGACACCGAAACAGAATTTTATAAAAGCAAAAATAGATAAGTGGGACTACATTAAACTAAAAAGTTTCTACACAGCAAAGGAGATAAGGCAATCTACAGAATGGGAGAAAATATCTGAGAAACATATATCTGATAAGCAGTTAACACCCAAAATACATAAGAAACTCCTACAACTCAACAGTAAAATCAACAGCAAAAAACAAGAAAAAGAAAATAACCCAATTAAAAAATAGGCAGAAGACTTGAAGGGACATTTGTGCAAAGAAGATATGCAGATAGCCAACAGATATATGAAAAAATACCCAGCATCACTAATTATCAGGAAACTTTATTTATTTATTATCTATTTTTTTTAAAGATTTATTTACTTTATTAGAGAGAGAGAGAGGCTCTCACAGAGGGAGAGGAAGAAGCAGACTTCCCACTGAGCAGGGAGCTGGACGCAGGGCTTGATCCCAGGACCCTGGGATCATGACCTGAGCTGAAGGCAGAAGGTCGGCCAACTGAACCACCCAGGGGCCCCTAGCAGGGAACTTTAAATCAAAACTATGAGATATCACCTCACACCTGTTAAGATGGCCATTCACAAACAAAATACTAAGTGTTGGTGAGGATGTGGAAAAGTTGGAACCTTTATGCACTGTTGGTGGGAATATAAAATGGTGCAGCTGGTATGGCAAATGGGGTGGAAGTTCCCCCCAAATTAAAAATCGAACTACTATGTGATCCAGCAACTTCTGAGGATTTATCCAAAATAACTGAAGTCAGGATCTCAAAGAGATATTTGCCCTCCCTTGTTCGCTGCAGCACGAGTCACAAGAGAAGAGCGGTAGAAGCCGTCTGCCTGTCTATGACTGTTTGAGTAAAGAAAACGTGATATATATAAATCAACAGGATGTATTCACCCTCAAAATGAAAGGAATTCTGTCACATGCTACAACATGTATGAAACTTGAAGACATTATTTCTAAGTGATGAAACTAATCACAGAGAGACTGCATAATTCCACTCACAGCAAGTATTTAAAATAGTCAAACTCATAGAAGTGGAAAGTGGAATGGGAGTGGCCAGGGGCTGTGGGGATGGTGAAATGGGGGGCTCCTGCTTAATGGGTGTAGAGTTTAAGTCAGGCAAGATGAACCCGTTCTAGAGATATTGTACAACAGTGTGCGTGTAATTATCAATACTGGACTCTGTGCTTAAAAGGGTAGATTTTATGGTTTTTTTTTTTTTTTCTAACCGCAGTAGTCATCTTTTAAAAACCTCTGAAAACTTTTGTTCTCCAAAAGACAGTTATAAGTTTGAACTAAATCACAGACTAAGAGAAAATATTTGTATATCCTATGTCTGATAAAAAGTATTTGTTCAGAAAATTTAAAGGACTCTCAAAGCTAATGCTATTATAACAAACTGCCCAAATTAAAAACAACAACAACAACAAAAACTTGCAAAGGATCTGAACAGATACTTCCCCCAAAGAAGATATACAAATGGCAAATAAGCATGTTAAAATATGCTCCATATCATTACTCATTAGAGAAACATACATTGAAATCATAATTAGATACCAATATATACTTATTAGAGTGGCTAAAATAAAATGAAAAGAAACCCAGCAATGGAAAGGAATGGCAAAGACACAGAGCACCTAAAATTCTTTCACTGCTGGTCACCATCCAACATGTCCCAGACTCAAAACGATTTGGCAGTTTCTTCCAAAGATAAACATGCACTTGCCATGTGACCTAGCAATCTCACTTCTATGTATTTACCTAAGAAAATGAAAATGTATGTTCGCACAAAAACCTATAAATTAATGTTTATAACAATTTTGTTCATAATTGCCCCACATTGGAGATGAAAATACAACTCTATTTTCTTTTACTTAGTGATAACATTTTTAGTGAATTATTTCACGTGTCATCTCGGCCAAAGCCTCTGATCTACCAGGCAACATGAGATGCCTTTTTTGTAAGCTTCCCTATCTACTGTGTGCATCTCTCTGTGTTGTTCATTTCAGTGAATTGTAATTGCTCAGTTTTGGGAACACTCACCAAACTAAGCCAATCCATTTAAGGCCAGTGCCTTATTAAATATCTGTAAGAGAACTGGGTGTTATATAATAAATCATTGAACACCACATCAGAAACTAATGGTGTACTATGTATATGTTGCCCAATTGAATTTAAATAAACAAAAATGTCTGTAAGAAAAAGGCATTTGAGAGGAAGATTTTGAATGACTAATAATGAATAATAAAAGTTATTATTTGGTGTCAGATATTTACCAAAAGAAACAAACAAACCAACCACAAAACACCTTTTTGGCCACTTTTGTCTAAGGAAAAGTTACATAGTATATATACACATTATATGTGAGAGTTTACAACTCTCATTTCTAGGGCCTATCCTTATGAAACACATGTTTTCCTATTTTTTCTCTTAGGCAGAGATCAGGAGAGTGTATTATCTATTCTAAGATAAATAGATTATATTTTGTGGCTTTGGAAATGTCTAATTCAGAGATATACTTCTGAATCCAATCTAAACTTTAACTCAATGAAATACTTTTGAGTTTTTTGGACTTTCACCACACAATAAGGCTAGCACACAATAACTACTCCTGCAACATTAAATTACTTTATATATTTATTGAAAAACTTGGCAAGGCTCATAGATAAATTTTCAATCTTCATTTTGTGTATATCTGATAATGCTCCCAGACTATGGAATTTCCAGCTGAAGGTATTAGGTCTCCACATATCTTGGTTGGAAGTGATGTCGTTAATCACTTCTACTCCTTAAAACACTCTTTCCAGGTAACTCAAGTTAATCCAGGGTCAACAATAGAAAGACAGTAGAATGGTCTTCATTTTCTAACTCGATTGCAAATTGATTTGGGATAGGCAAGCTTGCATTTGATGGTCAAAACCATGACTACTCTCTATCCAAGTTTAATTACCTTATAACAACACAAGTGATAAGCTAATTATTTTTGATATCCTGATGTTTTTAAATCTTAGGATTAAAAACTGTGTTTTTGAGTGCATCTCCTAACAAAGGCCTGCGTGTGTGTGTGCGTGTGTGTGTGTGTGTGTGTGTGCTTGAGTTCTATGGAGTGAGGAAAGACATGCACAGATATGTCACAAGACATTAGCTTTTTAAATTCAGTGAATATGCAAGAAAAAAAAGGGTATGATTTTACTTTCAGAAAACATTATCTGAAAAGAAGAGTCTAGTATGAAGACATAGTAAAGAGATACTTACAATTTAATTCATATAGTTTAATTTTACCAATGATTTATTCTTTAGACTCCAGAAACAGTATTTACCCTTCGGAATGTCCAATTGTGTTATTTTAATATTAACCTCTAAATAGAGAATAAATTTATCAATTTTTGAACATGGTCATTGTTTTTGCAAACAGAAAGAGAGAAAAATTAAGTGGAAAAATTAGAAAAACTATGTACATGGAACATGTGTGAGTGTCGCTTTGCTAGCATTGTGAAATACTGGGGATTTTGAAAATTTAAGGTGGTGATAATAAGAATTAATAAACAGAATAAGAAATTAGCACAAACCCTCTCTCAGGGCTCTAGGTTCCTACTAGTATTTTAATAGTATTATTTCTAACAAAATAATAAAAAAACTAATATTTCTGAATGTGTAATAAGTGCCATATCAGCTGGTTACTACTACTGTTTTCATATATATCATTCTGTAAGTATTCACATAGAAAAGAAATCCTCGGTTTAGCTTACCTTCTTGTCCTTTATCTTAACCTCGTATCAATTAAAATGTTTCTTGCAATAAGTAGCATAATGCTCGAAAAAGTGGAGTGTTATATAATTTGGCATCTCAGTTATTTTATTTTTTATAATTTCTGCAATTCTCTTGACCTTCCCTATATTCAGAAAATAGTAGCTAGAGATCCAAAAATTTCATCTTTCTGAATGGCATCCAGAGATCAGAAGGACATGGAATTAAAAAGCATATTCCTCTTAAATCTCTTTTATCAAGAGAGTCTTTCCCCAAAGCTTTATCCCAACCTTCCCCTTATATCTCAGTGGCTTGAACTAATTCACATTCCTACTCACATTAATCTCTTTAAAAAAATTGAGTGACATTTCTATGCTTGATCTAAAATAGTTGGCGGTGATCATTTATGGCTACTCCTTTTTTTTTTTTTTAAAGATTTTTATTTATTTATTTAGACAGAGAGAGACATCCAGTGAGAGAGGGAACACAAGCAGGGGGAGTGGGAGAGGAAGAAGCAGGCTCCTAGCGGAGAAGCCTGATGTGGGGCTCGATCCCAGAACCACGGGATCACGCCCTGAGCCAAAGGCAGAGGTTTAACAACTGCACCACCCAGGCGCCACCATTTATGGCTACTCCTAAATCTGGACAAAGAGTCCAAATTTTCCCAGAACTTTGACACCTTCATGTTTTGGTCTCACTTCTTATCTCATTATTTCATTTTGTCTTGCTGGGTTGCTGGAATTACTTTCTCTGACTTAATTTCTTTGTTCCTAAATTCTTATTCTCACCATATTTGTTCCGTGCTCTAAAACAGACAACACGCAGGGTGGGCTACATGAAAGATATATTGGGAATAAAACATGTGAAGGATAAAGGGTGAGGGAATACGAGTGGCTAGGGAAAGCCCTCAGGCCACAGTGCAGATACAACACCTTTGAAAAATGAGAGGGAAAAAGGATTGGGTATCTCTCAGGTGATTCTGAGGAAGTCTTAGCCTTGCATGTGAGGAGTACCCAAGCTGAGGTTGCCTGTTGAAGGAGTCCTGATTCAGGCAGCTTCGGGCCATTTCTGGCACCACACTGTTCCTACTTATTGATGAGGGGTAGAATGAGAAGAGTCTAGTCTTAGCATAAATACCATAGTGGGTCCAGAGAGGTAGAAAATGATAGAATCTGTCCATTCACTCTGTTCCCCTAGGAGTTCTCTTGAAGGAAATCAGAGCAGCGTACCTTAATGGCCACCACAGTTCAGCCTTGCTCTGCATGGAGCCACTTCTCCACCCATATTTGGGAACAGCTACTTCCCAGTTCCCCAAGGGAAACCTAAAATAGGAAAGTAAGATAAATTATAACCACCATCACTGAAGTCGTTCTTGGAAACACACCTGTTACTCATCCTCTTTTTCTCTCATTGCACATTTGAAATTCTCTATACATCTAAATTCTTAGCCTTAGTTATCACCTCCACAGGTTTTGGTGGCTTCTGTGAGCTGTTATTTTGGTTGTTCTGACTAGAATAACATTCCCTGTCAGAAGCTATGTCATGTGGGATTTTTATTCCAGTAGGTCAGGAACACTGTAAATCTCTACGTAGTGGACTAACTGAGGTGTTTTGGGCAGAAAAGGTAAGTTCATGTATTAAATACTTATATAGCTATGAAAATGAACTATTGGCCCTTTCAAGATGGAAGGGGCTTCATAAAATCTACTTGTCACTGAAGTGCTGTTTGATCACTTTCATGTAAAGTTCAATATCAAGGATTCAGCATTATGCCCCACATTGTGGATGACATAGAGAACTGAGCTACTTGTTCATGAAAATTACATGTGCTCTCTGATCCTTTTCTTTTTTAAAAAATATTTTATTTATTTATTATAGAGAGAGATCACATAAGCAAAGGGAGAAGGAGAAGCGGACTCCCTCTGAGCAGAGAGCTTGATGGTGGGCTCGATCCTGCATCCTGAGACCATGACCTGAGCCAAAGGCCCGCTCTTAATTGACTGAGCCACCCTGGTTCCCCTCTCCTTTTCAAGCTCAATGACTCTGGTGGTGTTATGGCTTGCTAAATATATCCTCCTAAATTTTATGTTGAAGCTGAATCCTCAGTACCTATAAATGTGACTTTATTTTGAAATAGAATCTTTGCAGATGTAATCAAGTTAAAATGAGGTTATCAGGGTGGAAACTAATCCAATATGAGTGGTGTCCTTATAAGAAAAGGACAACACCATGTAAAAACAGAGACACAGGGAGAATACCACTTCTGGAAGCCAAGAAACACCACAGACTGATGGTCACCACCCAAATCTAGGAAGAAACAAGGAAAGATACTCTCTTACAGGTTTCAGAGGAAGCCTGGCCTTGTTGACACCTTGATTTTGACTTCTAGCTTCTAGAACTATGAGATAACACACTTCTGTTGTTCTAAGGTCCAGTTTGTGGTATTTTGTTATGGCAGCCCTAGGAAACTAATACTTTTGGTTTCATAGAATATCAATTTGGCTCGGTTGAACTCTACGCCTCCAAATAGCCTTTCCTTTACATTTCACATTAGTGGACCACAAAAGATGTTCTTGCGTGGGCTTTGCCAGGTGAAAGTGATGCAGCTGCCATTTTGTTATCTTCAATCAGAAGGTCAGAGCAATGTGCACAATTTGTCATTTATCTTCTGGCTCATCCCATTGGTTAATCAGGCATAAGCCAGACCTGTACCCACTATGATCTTTTCCTAGATTCTCCTTTAGCTCCTTTGGCTATTGGACCAATTTTGGGTTTATCTCTGGGACAAAGGATGTCAGGTTCTCCTGATAGACTTCTATTTTACCAAGGTTGGAGGCAGTAACATGAGTTCCAGCTCATGCTTGTGGTTTTCACGTTGGGCTTGTGGATTCTAGCTAGTCTTTGCTACAGAAAGGACAGCTCCACCATGATGCCCTGACAAGTTTTCATGTCTCCATATATGCCATGTAGGCAAGTCTTGCCAGATGCTTTCACATGTGGCAACACACCTTATGATAATCCTAAAATGTGAGAACATGGGGAACTTGTGAGGAACTCCTTTCCCACCTACCTTTTATCTACCAGAGAGTTTCTCTTCCTCACTGCCACTCAGATACTGATGAAGTACGAGGCGTTTGCTTCACCACTCTTTTTTTTTAAGATTTTTTTAAAGATTTTATTTATTTTATTTATTTTATTTATTTATTTATTTTTTTTAAAGATTTTTTTTAAGATTTTTTTTAAGATTTTATTTATTTATTTGACAGAGAGAGAGACAGCCAGTGAGAGAGGGAACATAAGCAGGTGCAGTGGGAGAGGAAGAAGCAGGCTCCAAGTGGGGGAGCCCGATGTGGGGCTTGATCCCAAACCCCCGGGATCACGCCCTGAGCCAAAGGCAGACGCTTAATGACTGTGCCACCCAGGCGCCCCTTGCTTCACCACTCTTAAAATGCAACTGCAGAATGTATTTTCAACAATATGGTATCCTATATCCATGTTGTTTTGTCACATGTCCTTTTGGTTTTGGTGTCATCCTATAGGACGAAACTGGCACTTTTGACTAATTTTCCTTTCATTTCTTAAATAAGTAATAAAGTCTCTAAATCTTAAAATGGTTTGTTAGTTTTTTAACTTACATAATATGCCAGCTTTGCCTTGACACCTGCTGTCCTCAATTTCATATTTATTTTCCCCCTCTAATTGCCTTCCCTGTGAACCATGAACCATCAGATGCCTTATTGTTTAACGTCAAACCTATGTTTAAAAAAAATACACATACATACACTCACACACACACACACACACATACACACAGGAAAGGGAAAGAGAAATATTCCAATTTTTTGAGGATTACTGATTACTGGACATTAGCTCTGAACGTTACTAATTACTGGAGACCCACGATACCATTTTGGTCAACCACAAGGATTTTATGAAGACTAAGTGATCAACAGATTTTTGGCTCAGATCATTCTCACAGCGAGAACAATGGATATTCAAACACATCCAATGATTATTTCTCACCATGGAATATAAAATTTGAATAAACTTCTTTAGCAACTGGCAATGGTATATTTTCCTGAGATGTAGAGTGGAGCTATTATTTTAGGGAAAGCCACGTGAAAGCCACCCAAACTATCAATACAAACAAAAAAAGTAAGCCCAAAGTAATACCATATTCCTTGGGGAATTGCAAAGTTTCGTGCCATGAACACTTATCTTGAAAGATGAAGGGTGGTAATTCCTACTAATCTTCATTCAATTCACATATTTGGCCTGTGAAGAAGACAGCTAATCTTAGAAAATGAGAATGGATTATTGTACATTTAATCAGTGGAGACTCTAACTGTGGCTACTGTTCCAGATATTCTTTAATTTGAGCAAATCTACATACCCATTGGCAGCAGTGTGCAAGCCCTGAGCTGGCAAGTGCAACTTTTTCTGTATCTAGTAGTAAAGATCATCAAACAGTTTTTCAGCTGACGGGGCCATCCTTAGTCTCCCTTATCCTACCATGGGAATCTATCAACTCTCTGGCCCTATGTCATATCTTAGACCACAGGAAACTTGACCTTGTTTCGAACTTACTAGATTTACCAAGAATTTACTAAGAAAAAAAAAAAAAGGCTCTGCAACAGACCTAGGCTGCCATGCAAGCTTATCTACCATTTGTTTGCCTGAGATATCAGTTATAAATAGGGATGCTTTGTGGAGCCTTTAATAGGGGCTTGCAGACGAATCACAAGGCAGATTCTTAGAATTGTTGAGCAAAGCTATGTTATCTTTGGTGGATAACTACTCTCATTTTAAGAGATAGCTTTTGGCTTTTTACTAAGGATTAGTAGAAACTGAATGTTTTACCGTGGTCCTGCAAGTTAACTCGTGACCTGACCTTTCCGTCATTAACCAGGTATTGTCTGTCCTTTAATCCATAACATTTGGCATGTACGGCAACACTCCATAAAATGAAAATAGTATATATGAGATCAACCTCAACCATGTCCTGAAGGCACAAATAAAATGTAAGAGGAAGTGGCCCAAAAGTTCATTGCCTATACTCCTGCTGCACTGAATTCTCTTTCTCAATCCACACATGTGTTGATGCCGGACGTGACCCCCAGTTGACACCTGAGCTGGTCCCAGACAATTGGAGGTTCCTCATTCCTCCCCTACCCTTGGAATGTGCATTCTGCTTGCTAGAGCCTACCCCAGGATGCAGCCTTGAGAGACCAATGTGTTGTTGAAAGGCCAAGATAGTATATGTGACTGAGTAAAGGTAAGGCCTCTATATAAACTTTTACAATTCCGGGGTCCAAAAGATACAGGCATAGTGAAAAGAAGGGACACATGCACCCCAATGTTCATAGCAACAATGTCCACAATAGCCAAACTGTTTCAGGAGCCGAGATGCCCTTCAACAGATGACTGGATTAAGAAGATGTGGTCCATATATACAATGGAATATTACTCAGCCATCAGAAAGGATGAATACTCACCATTTGCATCGGCCTGGATGGAACTGGAGGGGATTGTGCTAAGTGAAATAAGTCAAGTAGAGAAAGACAATTATCATATGGTTTCACTCATACGTGGAACATAAGGAATAGCACAGAGGATCACAGGGGAAGGGAGAGAAAACTGAACGGGAAGAAATCAGAGAGGGAGACAAACCATGAGAGACTCTGGACTCCTGGAACCAAACTGAGGGTTACAAAAGGGAGGAGGTAGTGGGGTTGGGGTAACCAGGTGATGGGTATTAAGGAGGGCACGTCTGGTGATGAGCATTGGGTGTTTATATGCAACTAATGAATAGCTGAACACTACATCAAAAACTAATTATGTACTATATGTTGGCTAATTGAACATAATAAAGATTCTGGGCTCCAAGGGCAGAGATCTACTCATCTTGTGGCTGCCCAGTGCAAGCCTTGTAAGTTCCGACTACTTACTAAACCTGCCACCTACCAATCTGAAGTGGTCTGCCCTTTCTTCAGGGTCTCCCTGCCCCCTGTATGAGGGCCAGTTTTAAAACCAAAAGTTGAACAGGTGACTGAGGAAGAAAAACAGCCTTGTTTCTGGATGGTTCTGCACAATATGCAGACATTACCCAAATGATAGGTAACACACTACTGCCCCAGTCCAGGGTGGTCCTGAAGGACAGAGCCGATTGGAAATCTTCTCAGGCGATAAAACGTCAAGCTGCACAACCGGTTATTCACTTCACCTGGAAGGAGAGATGACTAGAAGTATGGTTCTCCACAGATCCACAGGTTATGGGCTGTGGGTCTGCAATTCCACCCATCTAACAAAGGATTCTGAAACTGTAGAGGTTTGTCTCTAGTTATTGAAATGTCATAGGATCATTCAACATGTGATTTCCCCGTGTTTATTATTTAGTTATCTTCTATATGTATTTCTGTTGGTAACAGTTGAATACCTAAAACAGGAAGCTTACAAATTAATCTGTATAGATTAATCTGTATAGGAATTTTTAAAAACACAATTAGAAAATCCTATTTTGTAGCCAGGTCTGGAGGAAAAGAGCCCCTAGAAACATCTTACCGAGTGCTTATGTACAATTTGCTTTCCCCTATTCACTGCCTGCCGGTCTGCCTATGTATCTATGTATGTATCTGTCTATCATCTATCTATCTATCACCTATCAATCATCTATCTATCTATCTATCTATCTATCTATCTATCTATCTAATCATCTATCTATCTATCATCTATCTATCTATCATCTATCTATCATCTATCTATCTATCATCTATCTATCTATCTATCTATCTATCTATTCTATCTAATCTATCTATCATCTATCTATCATCTATCTATCATCTATCTATCATCTATCATCATCTATCATCATCTATCTATCATCTATCTATCTATCATCTATCTATCTATCTATCTATCTATCATCTATCATCATCTATCTATCTATCTGTCTATCTATCTATCATCTATATTTAGGTATGCATGGAAAACTGAAGCTATAAATAAGGTGATCAAAATTTTTACAACACTTATGCAGTTACATTCATAACAACTTTTATGACTCTTCTTGGGATCTTCATCCAGTTGTACTTACAGCAATCTATAAACACCAGTGTGCTATGACTGTTCTAAAAAGCATGGAGATGATTAATCCTTTTCTAGTGTACTATTGCCAATTTTGCATTGTGGAGGAAGAAGCCTCTATTGATATGGCTGCGGGAGAACTTACAGATAATTTAAACAAGACAAATTAAGTGACAGACCCAAATTTATCATGAAGTGCAACTAGAATTCTCCTCTCCTATTTTCTACATCAATTTGTGAAATGGAAATTCATCAGTCGTTGAAAACAACTATATCTATTATTCACATTTATAAAATATATGGATATAGAATTTGGCTGTTTCATGTGATATAAGTAAAAAGGAAATAAAAACAAATGAAACGTCCCCCAGCATCTGAATCATAGACATTCTAAAGCCAAGCTATCATTAAGTCATTTGAAGAAGTGGAAAGACTTAACATCATTATAGACTGATAAAACAGTCCTCCTTGGTCACATCCTACTGAAGTGCAATTCTGACAAATATCAGCCAAAAAAAAAAGGGGGGGGAGGTGATATTTATTTATTTGAAGATTGTTGGAAAGGTAGCTGGCTGGGGTTGAAAAAAGAGATGGAGAGCAAAGTTTGAAGGGGAAACATTGGCAACTAGAATTTAGGGTGTAAATACCACCTTTTTATTTCTCTCTCCTTCTCTGTCAACTCTCTATCCCTTTCTCTTTAACTGTGAACTTCATTCCTGTCCACGGTGGAGGGACTTTGTTTCAGGAGAGTAGCCTGTGGTCACATTTCCAGAGCACCATAATCAGAGTAAGAAGAATTGTTGGGGCAGACTTGGGTAGGATGAAATGGGGAGAAAGGACACAGATAGATATCTCTTGGGAGGATTCCTACCAATTAACTATTTACTGTGGCAGCATAGGTTGGGTAAGCAATCAGAAGGCAGCTTGCTTTCGGGCCTCTTCGCGTTCCTAGGGTAATGAAGAACGGTCTCTAAAAGTGTCTGGGGTTGTCTGTAGCCCCCAGGAGAATCATTGTGAGCTATATAGACCCTCCTCCCTGGCTACCACCACTGTTTGAGTTTACTGTTGTGTGGAAAATAATCCATTGGATAAAAACATGCTCAAGATAATCAGAGTAGGCTCCCAACACCACAAACTACTGCTTATTTCTTAGTTAAAAGCAAGGGGCAATTTGACTGAAAAAGTTTACTTTATTTGATTCTGAAAAGGTCATTGATGTTTGTATTTCAAATGGAGTCACAAAGCAATATGAGAATACTCAGACATATAGAATTGTATGAATTGTTTTAAATATTGCTGTAGAGCATAACAATATAGCTGACATGGAACCCTCAGGCCCTCTGCTAGGCACAGCCACATTTATTACAGCTGCATTAGGGACAAAAGATAGAAAGCTTGAGACCAGATTGGGGGAGAAGAAGAATTAGCAATTAGCTCTTCTCTCACAGATGGCTGTGCAGCATTTTAAACTTTTTAAAAGGACTTTATTATTATCTTTTTGAGCAAGTTACGATTCACAGCACAATTGAGGGCAAGGCACCAAGATTTCTCATAGAATCCCTGCCACCACACATGCATAGCCTCCCCATGTCCACATGCCTCACCAGAGTAGGACATTTGTTACAGTCGATGAGCATCATAATTACCCAAAGTTCATAGTTTACCTTAGGGTTCACTCTTGTTGTTGTGCATTCTGTGGACTTAGACCAGTGTATCATGACAAGTATCCAACATTAGGGTATCTGTAGAGTTTTTCATGGTCCTAAAAATCCTCTGTGCTGTATTTATCTCTCCCATCACATTTCCATCCTTGGCAACACTGATCTTTCTACTGTCTCCATAGTTTTGCTTTTCTCAGGATATCATATAGTTGGAATCATACAATCTGTAACCTTTTCAGATTGGTTTCTTTCACTTAGCAATCTGCATTGAAGTTTCCTGCATGTCTTTTCATAGGTTGACAGCTCATTCGTTTTCAGTGCTGAATAATATTCCAATGTCTGGATGTACCACTGATTATTTATCCATTCACTAACTGAAGGACATCTTGGCTGCTTCCAAATTTTGGCAATTTTTTTATGAATAAAGCTGCTATAAATATCCTTGTGGAGTTTTGTGTGGACACAAGTTTTCAATGACTGTGATAAAATGCCTCTATCGGAATGTATCTTAAGAATACATTCAGTTTTGTAAGAACCCGCCAAACTGTCTTCCAAAGTGGCTGTACCATATTGCATTCCCACCCGCAATATGAGCGTTCTTATTGTCCCACATTCTTCTGAACATTTGGGATCGTCAATGTTCTGAATTTTGGCCATTCTAATTAGTGTGTACCTCATTGTTCAAATTTGCATTTGCCTGATGACCTATGATGTGGCAAACATCTTTTCATATGCTTATTTGCCATACATATAACTTTTTTACTGAGGTGTCTGTGAAGGTTTTTGGTTCATTTTTTAATTGGGTTGTTTTTTTCTTATTGTTAAGTTTTGAGAGTTCTTTGTATATTTTAGGTAACTGTCCTTAATTAGATATGTCTTTTGAAAATATTTCTCCCAGACTATGGCTTATCTTCTAATTTTCTTGACATTGTCTTTCAACGAACACCAGTTTTTAATTTTAATAATGTCCAGGTTATTAATTCTTTCTTTCCTGGGTCATGCCTTTGGTGCTGTATCTAAAAAGTCATCACCATACCCAATGTCATTTACATTTTCTCCTGTGTTATCTTCTAGGAATTTTTTAGTTTTTCATTTTAAATTTAAGTCATTTTGAATTAGTTTTGTGAAAGGTTAAGGTTTGTGTCTAGATTCATGTTTTTGCATGCAGATGTCCAGTTGTCAGAACACCAATTATTGAAAAGACTGCCTTTGCTCTATTGTATTGCCTTTTCTCCTTTAGCTCAGATCACTTGACTCTGTGGTTCTACTCCTGGCCTCTCTATTGTGTTCTGTTGATCTATTTGTCTATTTTTTCACTGATACCAGACTGTCTAGATTTCTGTATCTTTACAGTGAAGTCTTGTAGTTGTCTAGTGTTGGTTCTCCAACTTTGTTCTTCTCTTTCAAATGTTGGCTCTGTGTTGGCTATTCTAGATCTGTCCCTTTGCATATAAACTTTAGAATCAGTTTGTTGATATATACAAAATGACTTGCTGGTGTTTTGACTGGGATTGCATTGAATCTACAGATCAAGTTGGAAAGAATTAACATATTGACAATATTGATTCTTTCTATCCATGAACATGGAATATCTCTCCATTTATTTAGTGTTTCTTTGTTTTTATTCATCAGAATTTTGTAGTTTTCCTCATATAGATCTTGTATATATTTTATTAGATTTATACCTGAGTAATTCATTTTTATCAGGTACTAATATAAATGGCATTGTGTTTTCAATTCCAGTGCCACTGGTTCATGGCTAGCATATAGGAAATCAATCAACTTTTGTATATTAATGTAGTAGCATACACCTTTGCTATAATTACTTATTAGTTCCAGTAGTTTTGGGGGTTTTTTTTGCTCAGTTTTGGGGTATTCTATGTAGACAATCATGTGACTTGCAAACAAAGACAGTTTTATTTCTTCCTTCCCAATATGTATACATTTCATTTCTGTTTCTTGTCTTATTGCATTAGCTAGAAATTCCAGTACAATGTTAAGAAGGATTAGTGAGAAGGGACATTCTTGCCTTGTATCTATTCTTAGAAGGAATACTTCAAGTTTTTCACCATTAAGTAAGATGTTAGCTGTGGGTTATTTTTGTTGTTGTTTTTTGTTGTTTTTGTTTTTGAGGGGGTAGACATATTATCAGGGTGAAGAAGTTCTCCTCTATCCCCAATTTACAGAAATTTTTTTTTTATCATGAATAGGTGTTGGATTTTGTCAATTTTTTTTTTCTGAATCTATTGATAGGATCATGTGATTTTTCTTTTTTAGCCTATTGATGTGATAGGTCACACTAATTGATATTTGAATGTTGAAACAGTGTTCCATACCTGGGATAAACCTTGTGTGGTTGCTGCACATTTTTAGCTCATATGTCTTTGTAAATATGTGGTCAACTTTCTTGGAGATAAGCACATTGTTGTTTTGGCAAATAATTAAAATATTTAACAGAATAAACAAATTCAGTTTTACATTAATTATTTTAAGATCAACAAATTAAAAATGACATACGATTCATGTAAATTTTAAAATTCATTGGCAACCTGCCTATTGTGGACATTACCATGACCACACAGCTTTTGTTTGTTTGTTTTTGTTGTTTCTGGAACATTGTGGGATGACTCTTACTTCAAAGTCTTTGCTATTATTTTTCTTTATATATGGAAATTTTCCCAGATATATTTACAGGTTTTTCCCTCATCTCTATAGTTCTTCGGGTCTTCAGTCAAATATCACCTTCCCCGTGAAACATTCCGTTGTCAACCATATTAAAAAAGGCAACTGTTGACAACAGATCCATTATTTCTAATCCCCACTTCCTAGTTGGTTATTTTCCATAGCACTTAATATTTTCTAACATTATATGTTAGAAATGGTGTGATGGCTAATTTTATATGTCAACTTGATATTTCATCAAACATTATTCTGTATGTGTCTGTATGGGTGTTTTTGGATGAGGTTAACATTTAAATTGGCAAGCCGAGTAGATGCCCTCGCTTAAGTTGGTGGGACTTACCTAGTTAGCTGAAGGCCTGAATAGAAAAAAAAAAAAAAAAAAAAAAAAGAGTGACCATTACTAGAGTAAGAGAGAATTCTTCCTCCCTGACCATGTTCAAATTAGAACATTGGCTTTTCCTTGTCTTTAAATTTGAACTGAAACATCAGCTCTGCCGGGGTCTCAAACCTGTTTGCTTAGAACTGGAACTACACCATTGGCTTTCTGGGGTCTGCTGTTTGCCAATTCATCTAGTAGATTTTAGGTCTTATCCCCCTTCATAATCATGTGTGCTAAATCCTTATAAAAATATCTTTATAGCCTACTGGTTCTGTTTCTCTTGCAAACCCTAATACATATAGGTGATGATAGATAGATAGATAGATAGATAGATAGATAGATAGATAGATAGATAATTAAGAGATAGGTAGCTAGATAGATGATAGATAATAGATAGGTAGTTATATTTAGATAAATAGTCACACACCATACTAATGTACATATACATGTATGCACAGTTTGTGGGTTAATTGTCTGTCTTCTCTTTCACTAAAATGTAAGCTCCACGACAGTGTGGATTTTGTCTCGATCATTGCTGTATTCCCAGTGCATTGTATGAGTGTATGTAAATAAATGAACAAGAATATGTTATATATTTTATATATTCTTGTGTGTGTATCTCCTGAATATTAGCGTCTGTAAGGCTATTTCTACACAAAGCTAGAACACATTTTTAAACAATCTGCAACTGAATTCCACCAAACCAAACTACATGGGAAAGTAAAGACATGGAGATATGTGTGTGATAGTGGAAAGTTCTGGATATAGTCACTTCAGTAATTTTATTCATCTTTGACAATAACCTCCTTCACAACAGGGCTTATGTAATTACCTAAAAGCTGGGTTTCTGAAACAGCTGAAAAGAAATACAATAAAATGTCATAAGCAATTCTAATGGATCACACAGTCATGGCCACAGGGAAGGGAAGCAAATATAGTTGTTTATGCTTTGATGATGTAAATGGTCAATATTTCAGATTTGAATTAATCATTTTTAGCAGCAGCATTGCTGTAATTCTTTAAGAATCTATCTAATTGTGTGCAGTTGCTGCAAACCATTACATCATGATTAGTTGTAAAGACTTCTCTCTTGACTCAAAAACTAGATTACTTAGGAGAAATGACATGCCTGTATCACCTTGCATAGTAGACCCTCAACAAGCTTATATTAGAAATAGTAATAAATGCAACCCCTGTGCCAGTAAGTAGGACAGAACTACTATCTGCTTGAAATACTCCAAAGTCTGTTCTACCAAAGGAAGTCCAGCCTCGTAGTCAGTGACCTCTTCCACTTTTCCTCTTACATTTTATAACATAACTCTCACTACTCTCTTTATTTTCCTAATCCACTAACCATGTAAAATGTTTCTTATTTCCTGAGCATGATCCATTTTTTTGCCATCTCTGTTCCTTTACCACACTGTCCCTTCCACCAGAAAAAAAAAAAAAAAACCCTTTCTCGGGGCTCCTAGGTGGCTCAGTGGGTTAAGCATATGCCTTCTGCTCAGGTCATGGTCCTGGGACCCTGGGATGGCGCACACCCACACTAAGCTCCCCGCTCAGTGGGGAGCTTGCTTCTCTCTCTCCCTCTGCCTGCAGCTCCCCCTGCTTGTGCTCTCTTTCTCTGTCAAACAAATCAGTAAAATCTTAAAAAAAACAAAAACAAAGCAAAACAACAACAACAACAACAACAAAACAACCCTTTCCCACTACTCTAACGAAATTGTCTCTTGATAATAGCCTATATTGAAAGCTATGTCCTCAATGTTTCTTAATCCTCTCAATAAAACTCTATTCCTCACTACATCAAAAACTAAGGATATACTGTATGGTGACTAACATAACATAATAAAAAATTACTATTAAATAAATAAATAAATAAATAGAACTATATTCTTTCTTTGAAAACTCCAAAATTTTATACCATTCTTAAAGCTGATTTCAATACAAATGTAATAAATTACTTAATTCGGGCTTCAGATCTTTAAGAATAAAATCTATATTTTGAAACTTCAGTATCAAATTGGGTTCCCATAGGTATCTGTTGAATTGAGCTGAGGAGATAATGGAGTTATCTCAAGACATGAGGAAAATTTTCCAAATAATTTAAAGAAAAAATTGCTTTTCTCTGGCTCTGATGGAAAATTTTCAACTTATACATCAGGAAATTCACAAAGAAAAGTCATGTTTGCAAATACATTAATACCGGCTAAGAATGTAAGCCGGACCTTGATAAAGCTTTAAATGTACCCCTATTTCTTTTATTTTTCTTTCTAACAAGGTCCCTATTTTCTAATATTAGAGCATACACCACAGTGCACAAAATGTTCATGATTCTGTTTTACTAGATAGTAAGCTCATTGGCACCAAATGCTCTATTTTCTTCCGCATTGCATAGCAAGCATCTGGCATGGTGCATAGTATATATCAGTTTTTGGGGGTAGAAATCCATGCTGTTGTGGATAAGGGGACTAATTTAGAAGGACACAGATATGTCATTGGGTCCTGGTTTCCACACTTCATATTTGTGTTATTTTGCTCAGATGTTAATTTGATTACTTTTTAAAAATTTATTCTTATTATTTTGCTTAGACACTAATTTACAGTTTCTTCATATGTAAAACAGAGATAAGAACAGCAACTAACTCAGAGGATTGCTGCAAAACTTCAGGTGTTATTGTGGCATCTGACACACGGAAAGTGCTCAAGGTATCTTAGCTCCTGTGTAGTATATGGGGGTGGAAAGCATGGACTCTGGAGCTAGCCCCATCAGGTTAGCTGGGCAACAGTGGGCACATTGCCTAACCTCTGGGACTCATATGCTTATCTGTGAAAATTGAGAGTAGAACAGTTTATATAACAGTTGTCTTGGGAACTAATTGAGTTATATAGTGATACACTTAAAATAGTTCTCGGTTCTTATAGTAAGCACTTTATAAACATTTATTATTATTTATTTAAGAATTGTGATTTGGGGCTTGATTTATACACTTACTTTCCAAACTGTGACCATAGATTTCTTTTATTTTTATATGTACTTTCCAATCTATTGCAAAATCCTAAAATGTAAGTATATATACCCACAACTTTATTTCAGTCTCTTAACATGTTGGATCTGGACTATTGTCAGTCTCCCAACTGGTCTCCTGATTTCCTATTTTTCTTCCTCTCCAATTTATCCCCTCTCTTTCTCGTAAGTGGTCTCCCTGATTTTGTCACTCCCATCTTTAAAGTACCTCAATGACCTTCTTCTGCCTAAATAGATTTCTTGGCTTGAGATACATACTCTATTATTTGGTTCCTCTATTTATAATAACTTTCCAGGGTTGCCTGGGTGGCTCAGTCAGTTAAGCATTTGACTCTTGATTTCTGCTGAGGTCATGATCTCAGGATTGTGGAATGGAGCTCGGTATAAAGCTCTGAGCTCAGTGTGGAGTCTGCCTGAGATTTTTCCTCTCCCTCTCCCTCTGCCCCTCCCCCCTCAAGTAAGTAAATAAGTAAATAAGTGAATAAATAAATAAATAAAATCTTTAAAATATATATAATAACTTTCCAAACACATTATCTTTCTCCCCCATTTCCTACCTATCATTCCTACACCTTTGAAATTTGCATGTTATTTCTTCCACTTGGAATTGTTTTCGGTCATCTCTCTTATTTTGCCTGGTTAGTTGCTATCTAGCCTTCAAGGCAGCACAAACAACATTTTCTCTAGCACTTTGTTAACATAAGCCCAGTTGAGCAACTTGTGGTCTAAGAACGCTTTGAACAGACCACTAATATTTGTGTTTGCTGTGTTGTCTATGTCTCCTTCTAATCTGTGAACTCATCAACAGCAAGTGTGGAGCTTTCATTTTCTCTGCATTTAAGATACCTTCTAAAATGCCAGTTGTGAATAAGTTTCCATTAAAATAAAGAAGAATGGATGGCCTTTGAAATCATGCAACACTTATTAAATAATACTAATGATCACTCTTTTCTAAAATTTTGTAGCCTTTGTCTTAAATTCACTGTGAAACACATAGATGCACCACTCCACTTACTTCCCAGTAGGTCCTGAGGGATGCACTTTACATAGATTATAAAATTTTATGCAAATTTAAATAGACTCTCTGGTGTCAGGAAATTATGTGTAAATGATATTTTAATATGAAACTAAGTATTCACATAACATTATGGAAATAAAAACACGAATCAAATTCTATAAATAAGACCAATATCACTGAAAGGAGCTCTGGGGGTATTTTTCTCCAATGTCAAAACACAACTGGCCAATTCACTTAATCTGATGAAAACTCAAATAAGTCATTTTTACCTCAAAGCATCAATAGGCTGTGAGGCATAAAGAAAAAA
This sequence comes from Ailuropoda melanoleuca, assembly GCF_002007445.2. NCBI lineage: Eukaryota > Metazoa > Chordata > Mammalia > Carnivora > Ursidae > Ailuropoda > Ailuropoda melanoleuca. The sequence continues at coordinate 88,606,262 of NC_048228.1, read as the reverse complement.
AAAACCCAAAATGGTCAGTCTCAAATCAGAGATTGTGGCCGGAATTTATGTCTTCAAACTAAAAATTGCTTAATACAATCTAAGACCCTGTCACAGAAGGAGGTTATCTGCTATAGAATGCAGTTGCCTTTTGGGGCACCTGGATATCTCAGTCGGTTAAGCAGCTGCCTTCTGCTCAGGTCATGATCCCAGGGTCCTGGGATTGAGCACCATGCTGGGCCCTCTGCTCAGTGGGGAGCCTTGTTCTCCCTCTCCCTCTGCCTGCTGCTCCCCCTGCTTTGCTCGCTCTATCAAATAAATAAATAAAATCTTTTAAAAAAAAGAATGCAGTTGCTTTTTAAATATGTCCAACACTTTCCCAAATTACATTTAAATTATGTCTGCCATTATATTTGTAGAAGAGCTTCCTGAAAGCAAGGGATCATTATGATAATTACATGCCTATCTCTTAATTAATCATGCTAAATTCAACTGGCTTTGAAATTAAAGACCTGTGTTAAAATCAAACTCCTACTGGAACAGGTTATGTGACCTTGGATAAATTACTTACTTTTTCCAAGCCTCAGCTACTGCATGCCTCAGGGGTGTAATGGGCATAACAATACCGCCTCAAGGAAATGTGGGAAATACAAAGTGAGCTATCTTTCAGTTGCATTAATAGGAAATCTTAGTAAAGAGGGGAAAGAATATTAATACATGAGTTATCAGAATGAAACTGAACAAAACTGAGTCAAGCACCAAACACTAAGCAAATAGCCATGGAGGTTAGCAAAACCGACTGTGCTCATTGACTATGGCCTGGGTTACATGTGCTCCTAAATCATTTGAGGTTCAGTCAGGGAAGCATAACTGCATAACCAATAATCTCTAATATACCAGACATTTGGGATTTGGCCTTGCACAATTGTTGGAGTGGGTTGGGCAGTCTCTGTGAAGCTGTTTTCACATCTGAGGACGATGAGCTTGCAATGAGAAGGCAAGCAATGAGGGAGGCTTGGTGAATGCACAGAGCAAGGTAGTGTACACAGCACAAACCAGGAGCCCAGGCAGAGAGACTAGAACCTGTTTCAGGGGCGCCTGGGTGGCTCAACCGTTAAGCGTCTGCCTTTGGCTTGCGTCATGATCCCAGGGTCCTGGGATCGAGCCCCACATTGGGCTCCCTGTTCTGCGAGAAGCCTGCTTCTCTTTCTCACACTCCCCTTGTTTGTGTTCCCTCTTTTGCTGTCTCTCTCTGTCAAATAAATAAATAAAATGTTTAAAAACAAACAAACAAAACAAACCTGGTTCAGTCCTCTCTCCTCTGGGGTTTTGTTAGAGGTCATTGAGAGGATGTGCTCTCCAGTTGACCAGGAGCTGGACCTGGGCAATCAGAGGCTCCTGCCATCTCTCCTGTCCTTGGAATGTGTTCTGATCACCATTCCCCAGTGGGAGTCACACTTGAGAGAGCCATAGAAACAGCCTTGAGAGAACACTGTGAAGCTGAGGTCCTCTGTACGCTGCAGGTGGCTGTGGCTGAACCCACATTAGGCCTCTACGCAGACTGTGATGATTCTGGCGGGCGGATGTGGAGGTCCGCTGATCTTGCAATCCCCAAGACAAGCCTGGTGTGTAAGTTTCTGTGCTTATCAAACCTGCCACCTACCATTCTAGACTGGCTGCCTCTTTCCTTGGTCTCCAAGGCGGGGGCCCAGTTTCACATTTCACCTCGGAAGCTGCCAAGTCGCAAACTAACCAAGAGGTATCCATGGGAGAAATCCCAAGTCTGCCATTGACCTCTCCGTGGGAAGGGTGGCCCCTGCGTCAGGTACTTGTGGTCTGCAGTGTGTGCACAGCCACACCCTCCATGCCTGGCTGCTGTGATGCGTTCGTTGAGGGCTGGCAGACAAGGCAGGAGAGCACGATAATCTGTTGGAAACTGAGATTGACATTGGGCAAAACTGGGGTGGGGGCGGGGCCTCAAGCTATGGCAGACTGAGTTCTGAGCACTTGTGACACAGCCTGATTGGGACACTAAGAGGTGGAGTCCCTGGGAAAGTGAGAGCAAATGGGAGGATGTTGTGTTATTGACAGTGAAATGGACAAACTACCTTCTGTAGTCAGACCCCTAATACAAAGGAAAGCAAAAGCACAGCAACAACAGCCCCAGTCCCCCACCCTCAAATATCTGTCTTTTTGACATTAGATTTCTGCTGTTCCAGTGGTGTCAGGTCACAAGATGGGCACCTGATGGAAATATCTTTCTACATTGGGCAGACTAGTATGTGTGGCAAAGGATCCAACACATTTGGTACGTGGGTATCCCGTAGAAGCCAGGGTCTTCCTCACTGTGATAAACACACACAAACACACACACACACACACACACACAACTGGTGGCCCAGGAGTCCGAGAAACTGTAGAAGAATCCAGGAAAAGTTTGAGCAGTTGCAAACCTAATGCTGTTTCAACCTGAAGAAGGGAATCAGCTGATCAACAGGAATATGAATGAGCTGTACAATGGCTGCTGCTTCATTTCCGACTTCCAAATCTCCCAAGAATTTTCCATGTGGCTGCTAGAACTAGAAAGATCCAATAAAGAGAATGCTGGGAAATGTAGTTCAGCCTAGCCAAGTGGACTTATTACAGAGACTCCACTGAAGCCTTAGAGCTAGGATATTGATCAGCCCCCTCAGGGCACAGAAGCTCAGAGAGGATTCCGTTTTTACTGGAAGAATGGATAATGTGCATATGGCTGACAGACAGCAAGGCATCTCCAATGGATCTATTTAAATAGTCCAAGGTTGAGCTTACTACACAGTAAACACCATGTATAAAATAAACACGAAGGCCTCCAAAACATGCTTTTAATTTAAAAAACTATAAGATAATCTAAAATGTATTCAGTGAATACCATCTATGCACTTACGGGCTTCTTTTCTGCAAAAAAAAAAAAAATTCATTCTTAAAATACAGAAATTACTGTATCACTACTACAAACTTTTTAGCTTCCCACTCTAACCCATGTTTTATTTTTTGGTTCATCCTGGTGTGATCTCCCTTATCAATGTGACACAAATCTTAGTCCATTGGGACAAAATACGAAGGATAAAATAAAGGATAATGCCGTGGTCATTTTTCTTAAATTTTCTGGATGCCATGGTTAAGCAAGGACAATAAACAATACTCATAAAATGTCTGCTCTCTGTATTCCCACAAGAAAATTGGCATTTTAATTATGGAAATCTTCTTCATAACCATCTTCTCCCCATGAAAACAGTCATTTGACACATTAGTGCATGTATCGGTCCATTATAAAACCTAAACACTTCCATTAGATAAAAGACCTAAAATGATTATGAAAAATGTTCTTTTTCTTCCAAAGTATTCTAAATCAAACACTCAGTAGTACAATATGTTTCAGGTTAATTAGTTTAATCCAGTTTTAATTAAGTTCATGTTTCCATGCCAACAAATGGTTTTTAAATTGTTGAAATCTTGATGTTTCAGAATATGATAAAATTAATTACCTAAGAGCATTTGACTCAATTTTTTTGGAAGCATGAAGTTCAATTTTAGCATCACTATAGCAATGACTTTAATATTAGCAACAAGTCATCATAAAGAACTTTGAAAAAACTGCTCTATATTGTAAGGTTTACTTTTATATTCCAAATTTTATGTGAGTTATTTTTCTAATGCACCCCTACTTGGATTATATATGATTTTACTAAATTAGATGTATAAGGAGACATAAACACAAGCATACATCAGCCAGCTAGCTACCAGCCCCAGATCATCCCCATTTCCAAGCATAAAAGTTCTCTTTTCTGGTAATACTATACTATGCCTATACATTCCAATGGTAGATTAAGACTAACAGCCAAAACGGGTGGCTTTGGACTAATTTATAAATTCCAATTCTCTCATGGACATGCTCAGAAAAGATGTAAAATTCTCAAGCTGAGATAAGGACAAACATGATTTACAAATGCCTAGAAATAGGGATATACTAGTTGAAGAAAAATTGCATATACTCCAAGAATTTTATTTTTATATTTGTATTGCCTTTTCTCAGAATATCCTTGCTTTTGTCAGGACCCAGTGAGGAAATGACAACCATATTAGTTATTTCAACAGAAATACTTCAATGCAGGAACTTGTTACACAGCTCTCACACCTGAATACATAAAGGGAACATTCAGGAACTCAGAGATAATGACTGCATGAAATAGCCCTCCTTTCTAGGGATGCAGGAGACAGGGATAAGAACACAGAAGCTCAGAAGAGGAGCCTCACATGGCTGGTGCCCCTCCAGACTCCGATGGGGGGAGGGTGTTACCTGGCCGCGCCTAGTACCTCTGAGAGCATGTCTCAGGGCTGGTTCTGGAAGGGCTGAGGAAGCCTGAGGCTGGAACAGACTGAGGACGCTTTAATGGATTGCTGTGATTGGGATGAACCATTGCCATTTTTAGGGGATCCTGCGAGGAGCAGCAGGATTTTTGAGAGACAAAAATCCCTTCTTTCCTTTGCCTCTTTCATCTTTTCAATCAGTGCCTTCTACTGGCTGAATCTACGAGATGCCAGTTCACAAAGAAGAATCACAGTTGGTACAGTGTGAACAGTATCACAGAGTTTGGCAAATGTTCTTAAAGGGTGACTTTAAAGCTAAGACAATAGGTAAATGGACAACACATGGCTGTTATAATTTATTTTTCTTAGCTGGTCTGTTAGTTTTTCTCTGGCTTTAAAAGCTTCTCTAGTCCTCCTGAAATTTTCCAGTTTCTTGAAATTCCTCACTTCCTCCTATTTTTTCACTTTTCATTGAAATTCCTGGTTTTTTTCATCAAATCACTGTCTAATGGGCCACTCCTCCATTTCATCAGGTGTGGTTTGTTTGTTTTTCTTTTTAAATTTTGTTGGTTAACATACAGTGCAATATTGGTTTCTGGAGTAGAATTCAGTGATTCATCACTTTCATCCAGCACCCAGTGCTCACTGGAACAAGTGCCCTCCTTAATCCCCATCACCCATTTTCCCCATCCCCCGGTCTACCTCCCTCCATCAACCTTCAGTTTATTCTTTATCTCTGAGTCTCTCGTGGCTTGTTTTCCTCTCTCCTTTTTTTCTTTTCCCCCTTCCCATATGTTCAACTGTTTTCTTTCCTAAATTCCACTTACGAGTGAGATCATATGGTATTTGTCTTTCTCTGACCGACTTATTTCACTTAGCATAACAATCTCTAGTTCCATCCCGTGTTTTTACATGTAACAGTATTCCAGTTTTTTCCTATCTTGGAACCTCTGGCTACCTGAAGTTTTTGAACACTGCCAGAAGAATCCATTATTCCTGTACTCTTCTAATTTAAGTGATAAGATGGAGTGCAAACTATGGCTGATACATGATGCTAGGTTGACTCTCTGATTTGACCTGGCACGTGATAGTAACAGAACTTTTACATTTCTTCATTTTAAAAATAGGGGTGTTCAATACATATACTACTCTGCATTGTTATGGGGGTTAAGGCAAATCAAAACTATAGGAGTGTGTTGTAAACATGAGGAACTTAGTAGACATGATAGGTACATGAAGGTGTCCATAGATTGGGAGAATAATTATACAACACCTCAGTAGTATTCACACTAAATCAATCTAAAGTTACTTACCTGGAAAAAAAACCCAGCTCATTGCATCTGTTTTTGTGACTTTCATCTTTTTTTTTTTTTTTTAAATCACCACACTTTCTTTGCAATAACCTTGATGTGTGGCCTATTTCATCAATACAAAGCCACATAGGCTCACATTGTATCTCAATTTCAATCCAGACAATTATAACCTATACTTGGAGGTGTTGCCCAAAAATTCCTAAGGTAGATTTTGTACATACTGCAAGAACTTACATTAACTTTTACTACTCTGAGGGTACTGTGAGGATTTGGTGATAGTTCACCTAGCTAATTTTATTTGATGTAAGAATAAATATTCTGATTTATTAATATTGATTACTATGTTTTATTTTTTATTTTATTTTATTTTTTTAAGATTTTATTTATTTATTTGACAGAGACAGCCAGCGAGAGAGGGAGCACAAGCAGGGGGAGTGGGAGAGGAAGAAGCAGGCTCATAGCGGAGGAGCCTGATGCGGGGTTCGATCCCATAACGCTGGGATCACGCCCTGAGCCGAAGGCAGACGCTTAACCGCTGTGCCACCCAGGCGCCCCTTATTTTTTATTTTTTAAAAGATTTTATTTATTTATTTGACAGAGAGAGACAGCCAGTGAGAGAAGGGAACACACACAAGGGGAGTGGGAGAGGAAGAAGCAGGCTCATAGCGGAGGAGCCTGATGTGGGGCTCAATCCCATAACGCCGGGATCATGCCCTGAGCCGAAGGCAGACGCTTAACCACTGTGCCACCCAGGCGCCCCTGATTACTATGTTTTAAAAGAGAAGGAAAGTTAGTAGATATTGAGTTGTGAAGAATAGGGAATTAATGCCGGGGAATAAAATAATGTAACTTAATTGGATCCTTCCTTGGTATTTCTTTATAAATCAATCTATACAGATGGCAACTTTCAGAAGAAATCCTGAATTTCTGAATTTTCAGAAAGGCTAATGAAAAATTTATTAGTTGTTTGAGGACAAAGATAAACATCAACTTTGAACGCAAGTTACACATTTGTCCCTAAGTTCTGTGCCAAAAATAATGTTAAATTGCATATGAATGATGATTGAACATTGGTTGGGGATAAAGAAGGAATTGAGAGCACTGGATTTGATGGGGGTGGGGGGTGCGGGAATAACTCTATGTCACTGCATTGCAACTTTAGAGCCCTAAAACTGAGATAGCTACATGAAGGCATCTGGCTTGGGTCACTTAGTAAAACATCATATAAGAAAAGGTAAGATTAATGTGCTTACTTAAGAGAAGCCTCTCATCTGCAGCAGGCCTGAATATTAATGAACCTTCAGCTTTGCTCTGTTCATGGGAATGTATTTGCTTGAATAGTTCATTCCACCAGAAATGTAACTTGCATGCTGATTGGCGAGACACCAAAAGAGCTAAGTCAGGGCCATTGCTCTCAATGGAAGCGTTGCCTGAAAAAAGACCACAAAATAGGACAGTGAATATTTGAGATGGGCTTATGTATAACCACTCCAGGAATAAGCTGACACATGCCTGCAATAAAATTCAGTGTCAAAAATAGAGTCAGATCAGCATTATGCTAAGTCAAATCGCTGCAGTGAAATAAGAATAAATAAAAATGTGCTCAGAACAAGATGACCTCAGGGAATCATGGTTTTAGTGAATTGCTCCAGATCACAAAGGCATTTCAATATCATGAATTATCAAATTTAAATAAAAATATAAGAGCATGCTGAAGTACAAAAATAATGTCTCGTACGTAGGGTACTGTGAGTTTCTCTTTTTTGGATTGTGTCAAAAATTAGTTTGTATTTGAATTTAATTGTTGACCTTCATATTGCATCAAAAACCAACCAACTACAATATCTATTTATTAAGAGAAAAATAAATCAAAGTATACTTACAGAATTTCTGGTACTCGATGTTTCTAATTGTTGTTAAAACAACATGTATTGTTGTTGTTTTCTGTAGATCTTCATAAAACAAACAAAAAAGAATGACTACAAATATTTTATGTGACCAGTAAGAGATAATGGCAGTTACTTGGATAATTGAAGTATAATGTATGGTAAAGTTATCTTGGAAATTATTCTGGCCAACTCTGACTTAAACCAACCCTTGCAAAAATATATTCCGGAGAATACCAGTCCTAAAAAGTGCTGCATGCATGCATACACACACACGGAAATGAGTACAAGACAAACGAAGGAAATAATACATTGGTAGATTGTATAAATGACAAATCTTTGGTACTTCGGTTGTGGCATTATACAAGAGTCTTACCAAGTGGTGTAAGTAAGGTGTGTATGAGATTATTATTTCTTACTATTGCATGTGAATCTATCATTATTTCAATAAAACTTTCCATTGAAACTAAAGCAATTGCAAATTTGCAAGATGGCATCTATGAGCATTTTCATTACTCCGTTTCTGGTTTTGAAGGGATATGAAGTTCTAACTATGGAAGAATATGAAGTTCTGAGAAGTAACTGTATTATCCCTTCACCTGTTGAAGATTAAGCAAAGAAATCAATTCAAAGTGAGAGGGGTGGGTATAAATTCATGAGATGAGTGACCAGGTTTTCCAGGAGACCCTAGATAACCATTTCCCCTAACTGATTAAACTTGTATTTCTTAACACAAAAGAAATGAGCGTCAAGAACACAAAATATAATCAATACGTGTTAAGAGAAAACATTTAGTGCAAAATTGGATGCTGAATTTATAAAAACTAAGCATTTCTTTCATCTAGGCACTTACAGGGATTAATGTTAGTGTTCATTTTTAAATTCCTGAGAGGGAGATATAAATTGTAAATCCTGAAAAAAAAAAAAAAGATTGTGTGTGTCTGTGTGTGTGTGTGTTTAGTTCTATATAATTTTACTAAATGTATGGATTCATGTGTCTGTTACCATGATCAGGATACTGGCTGGCCCCATCACTATGAGTATGCTTCCTTTCATCCTTTTATAATCACATCTACCTACCTCTCCAGCCCTTATACAATTCTATGGAATCTCATCCAAATTGTTGTGTATGCAAAGTTTGGTTATTTTATGACTGAGTAGTATTTCATGGTGTTCATGTGCCATAGTATTATTAACTATTCATCTGTTGAAGGATGGCTAGGTTGATTTCAAATTTGGGCTACTATGAATAAAACTTCGATGAACAATTGTGTACAAATTTTCATATAAACATGAATTCCTATTTCCTTAAAGTTCAGTCCTTAGATTTTATAAATCTTCCTCCTTCCCTTCCTTCCTTCCTTCCTCTCTCCCTCCCTCCCCTTCTTCTTTCCTTCTCCTCCTTCCTACCCTGCCTCCCTCCCTCCTTCCCTCCCTTCCTTCCTTCTTTCCTTCTCCTCCTTCCTACCCTGCCTCCCTCCCTCCCTTCCTCCTTTCCCTTCCTTCCTTCCTTCCTTCCTTCCTTCCTTCCTTCCTTCCTTCCTTCCTTCCTTCCTTCTTGCCAGCCAGGTTTCCTTCCTTATTTCTTCCTTCATATCTTCTTTTTTTTTAATAAAGTGTCAACAGTTTTGTAAAGTAGCTGTAAATTTTCACATTTTTACCAGCAATGCATGAATGATCTAGTTTCTTGAAATTCTTACCAGAATTTGTTATTGTCTCTATCTAAAATTTATTTTTTGCCATTCTGATCATGTGAAGTGATATCTCATTGTGCTATTAATTTGCATTTTCCTTATGGTTAATGATGTTGAACATCTTTTCATATGTTTATTTGATATGTGTATATTACCTTCAGTAAAGTATCTGTTCATGCCTTCTCCCATATTTTTATTTGAATTGTTTTATATATTTATTATTAAGATTTGAAGGTTTCCTTTTATATTTTGCGTATAGTCTTGTGACACATATACAGTTGCAAACACCCATCTGGTGTTTATATTTTCATGCTATTTGTATGGGGATTTACAGAACAAAGTTTTTAATTTTGATAATATCCAATTTATGAATTTTCTTTTTTATGAATACTGCTTTTCATGTCAAGTCTAATAACCCTTTGCCTAGCTCTAGATTCTAAAGATCACGTCCTATGTTTTTAAATAAAGCTTTATAGCTTTACATTTTCAGCTTTAATCTGTGATCCACTTTGAGTTGATTTTTGGATAAGGTGTGATATTTAAGTCAACATTATTTTTTGTTTATGAATGTCCAATTACTCCAGCATCATATGATGGAAAGTCTATCCTTCCTTCTTTGAATTGCTTTTGGACCTCTGTCAAAAATCAATTTGGTATATTTTTATAAGGCTTTCTCTGGGTTCTCTATTCTTATTGATATATGTATCTATTCCTCTGGTAATACCATAACCACTTGATTATTATAGCTTTCTAGTAAGACTTAAGATTGTGTAGAGTGATTCCATACACTTCGTTCTTCTTTATCAAGATAGTTGTAGATATTCTAAGGCTTGTGTCTTTCCATGTAAGTTTTAGAATGAAGGTTTCTATCTCTACAAATAATCTGTATAGGATTTTGACAGGGATTGCTCTAAATCATAGACTTACTTTGAGAGAATTGACTTTTCTTTCTTTCTTTCTTTCTTTCTTTCTTTCTTTCTTTCTTTCTTTCTTTCTTTTTTTTCTTTTTACTGTTGGTTTTTTCCATTCATGACCACGCTGTCTTTCTGTTTAGGTTTTCTTTTATTTCTTTCACTGGCATTTCTAATTTTCAGCATACAGATCCTATACATATTTTGTTAAGTAAATATTTACATATTTAATTTCTCTAGAGTGATTGTAAATAGTTTTGTGTTTCAATTTCAGTTTTCATCTGTTCATTGCCACTAAGTAGAAATGCAATAAAATTTAGTGTGTTGACTTTGTATCCTGCAAGCTTTCTTAGCTCATTTATTATGTTAGGAGTTTTTGTTTGTTTTGCATTTCTTTGGATTTTTACATAGATATTTAAGCCATCTAAGCAGAGATGGTTTAGTCCTTTCTTATCGGTATGCCTTCTATTTCCTTTTCTTGTCTTATTATAGTGGGTAGAACTTCCAGGCTCATGTAAATAAGAGTAATGAGAGCACGAATAATCCAGTTAATAAATGGGCAGAAGACATGAACAGACACTTCTCCAAAGAAGACATACAAATGGCTAACAGACACATGAAAAAATGTTCAACATCACTAACCATCAGGGAAATACAAATCAAAGTCACAATGAGATACCACTTTACACCAGGTAGAATGGCAAAAATTAACAAGACAGGAAACAACAAGTTGGTAAGGATGTGGAGAAAGGGGAACCCTCTGACACTGTTGGTGGGAATGAAAGCTGGTACAGCCGCTTTGGAAAATAGTATGGAGGTTCCTCAAAAAGTTAAAAATAAAGCTACCTTATGAGCCAGGAATTGTGCTACTAGGTATTTACCCCAAAGATACAGACGCAGTGAAAAGGAGAGGCACATGCACTCCAATGTTCATAAAAGAAACGGCCACAATAGCCAAACTGTGGAAGGAGCCGAGATGCCCTTCCACAGATGAATGGAAAAAGAAGATGTGGTTCATATATACAATGGAATATTATTCAGCCATCAGAAAGGATGAATACCCACCATTTGTATCAGCATGGATGGAACTGGAGGGGATTATGCTAAGTGAGGCAAGTCAAGCAGAGAAACAATTATCATATAATTTCGCTCATATGTGGAACATAAGGAATAGCTTGGAAGACCGCGAGGGAAGGAAGGGAAAACTGAATGGGAAGAAATCAGAGAGGGATACAAACCACGGGAGACTCTGGACTCCAGGAACCAAAATGAGGGTTATAGAAGGGAGGGTTTGGGTGGATGGGGTAACCAGGTGATGGGTATTAAGGAGGGCCAGTGTGATGTGATGAGCACTGAGTGTTATACTGAACTGAGGAACCATTGAACATTATATCAAAAACTAATGATGTACTGTACCTTGGCTAATTGAATTTAAAAAGAAGAAAACAGTCAAAGAAGTACAAAAACAAAGAAACAAACGAAAAACAAGTACAGACTAATATTTACCAAAAATGTAGGACAAAAACTATTAACAATATATTAGCAAATACAGTTCAGTAATAAATTAAAAGAAATTTATATCACAATTAATTGGGATTTATTCTAGAAATGCAAAGATGATTCAACATTTAGACATCAATCTATTCAATTAATAACAACAGCAGGCTAAAGAACAAAAAACCATTTAATTCTGTAAAATAATCGAGTAAAAGCACTTAGCAAAATTCAATACACATTATGATAAATATTTTCAGCATTTTTTACTATACCATTACAGGGAAATATCCTTAACTTGATAAAGAGCATCTACAATAAGCTATAGCTAATATTACATTTAATGGTGAAAGACTGAATGTCTTTCCTTTAAGATCAAGAACAAGGCAAGGATACTTGCTCTAGTCATTTCCTTTATTCTGTGTTTTATTTAATCAGATATTAAATATGGCTACTCCTACTATTCTTGGGTTAATGTTTCCATGGTGTATTTTCCCCATATTTTACTTTCAATCTATTTATGTCAATGAATTTGAAATTAATTTCTTCTAAGCAACATATACTTGTCCCCTAACCTTTGTTTTTTATTCTCACAATCTCTGTCTTTTGGTTGATGTATTTACACAGTTTACATTTAAGATAACTGGTAACATGTTAGCATCTAAATATGCCATTTATCATTTGTTTTCAATTTCGTTCCTCTGGTTCTTATTCCTCTGGTTTTTATTTCTTGCCTTCCTGTGGTTTAGTGGAATACTTTAAAGACTGCAGCTTGATGTATTTGTAGTATTTGTGAATGTATGTCTTTGAAGTTTTTTGTTTGTTTGTTTTTGTATTTGTTGCTCTGAGTATTACAGTACATGCGTGTGATATAACAATCGATTGGCATCAACATTTTACTACTTTGAGTGAAGTGCAGAAACCACACATTGATTTGTGTGCCTTTACCTTACCCCCCCTTTAAATATCATTTCTTGAGCATCATATAGTTTTAATTTTTTTTGTTTTAATCATAAAGTATGAGTTATGAAATTTTTGAAGATAAGGATAGACTATTGTATGTATTCATATTTCTGTTCTTTCACTTAGTCCTCTTTCACTTGATGTTCCAAGCTTTTAATGAATACTCTTGTCTAGAATACTTGCCCAGTTGGGGTGTCTGGGTGGCTCAGTCATTAAGCATCTGCCTTCAGCTCAGGTCATGATCCCAAGGTCCTGGGATCCAGCCCTGCATCAGACTCCCTGAGCCTGCCTCTCCCTCTCCCACTGCCCCTGCTTGTGCTCCCTCTCTCGCTGTCTCTCTGTCAAATAAATAAAATAAAATCTTGAAAAAAATAAATAGAATACTTGCCCAGATATAAATAATTTACATACATTATCTCACTTTCCCTATAGTAGTACTGTTTTAAATTATTTTATGTGAAGCCCTTAAAACAATGACTAACATATAGAAAGAACCTAGGAAATGCTGGTATTATCAGGTTGAGCTCCTGTTCACTCTTTAACCTTCTTTATCACATTTCATTATGATACATTATATATCACCAACATTAAACAATGGTCTATTTTCTACTTATGTCAGTTTTCTTTATGTCACAGTAACATACCTTGTTTCTTGTTTCTTTAATCTACAAATATTTTCCCATTTGCCAATTTCTTAATCATTTTTCAAGTTTATTTCCAGTACCACAACATTTGTATTAACACAGGTAGTACCTCCCAAACCACCTTAGGTGACTGAGTAAAGCACAGGTACAGAGGCCTAGTTATTTTCTTTGGCTGTAAGAAAACTCAGATGGGCAATGTCTTCCATTAAGTTGATTGAGTCTTTGTTGGGTCTTCATAGAAGTCTGATTTCTTCCTCTCACAAATCTTGTTTTCTTCTTCTAACCTTTTGAAAGTGCTGATCCCTAAAAAACATCTTAAGCTTCAAACTCTCTTTCAGCTTTTATTTCCAGAGGACCCAAACTATGACAAAATGTACCATGACTCTAATCAAGTGATTTATATTTTAGGCAGTGAAACAATGTGAGCAGACAATTAAAACATCAGGATATTAGACAAGCCAGAATCCCAGTTACTCTAGCAGAACCAGGCAGACATGGTGAGCCCATAAAGGCTCAGGAATCAAACCAGGTTACAGAACCTGAACATGATTCTAGAATCTTCCAGATAGTAAGGTTCTAATATGCCCCGATGATAACAAAATAAGTATTTAAACAAATAGTATGGTTAACTATGGACTGACAGGAAATGAAACAAAATAAAAAGTAAGCCATTGATAATTGGTGGCTTAACTTGATGGATGAGTCTGGCTTTGGGGATCATGCTTGTCTTTAACTGAGAACAGCTGGGGTCAGACAGGAATGGATATTGAGCCATAGTAATCATCATTTTCCCCCAATCTGTTTGAAAATTTTATTTTAAGAAAATGTTAATAATCATATTGTTTACATGTAAATAGAGAAGTGATAGGATGCAATTTCAATAACAATATTTTGAGGTAGTATTCTGGATGAGGAGGAAGGGAAAGGAACTTGTATTTAAAATATATGCAAGGACTATAAAGAGAATTGTCTTCGAAATTGAGGTAGGGGGAAAACTCAGCAGCCCAAAAAGATTCAATGTTCACCTCTCTAGGTCCTGAAGAAAGATTATAAATGGGGTCCACATACTATAAGTCTAAATTATTTAAAGCTATAAATCAAGGTAAGCAGCTATTAAAAACTAATGATTCATCTCGCTCTGATCAATATATGTCAATAGCAATCTCAAAACCAAAGTGCAAGTTTAGGTAGATGTTCACATGGAAAATGGTGATACAAGCGGAGCTGGCCCCCATTCTCTGGCTCGAGGTTCCACCTCTCTTTTCTCACTACTTTCCATTTCCGGAAATACCCTGTGAAGCGTATTTCATGAGCCCATGTAAATGCTCTAGTTTATGTATCCAAAGTTCAGTCACAACCCCAGAGAAACAAACACCCCTTAACCACTCTTGCAGGTGTGTGGCCCACCAGGTACATCATGTGCCCTTGGGAGGATGGAGCTGGGGAGGATGCCCATAGAATTAACCAAAGAAGGTAGAAGGCTGTTCAGTCAAGACATGCAAAGTCTTGGGTACTTGAGCAAGAAAGGGAAGCATGTAGGCTCTGAATGGCCATACCCTCTTCGTTCCATGATCTGCTAACTCTGTGGTAAGCAAGGGTCATGGCCAGAATAGGGACAGAGTGAGACACTCTGAAAGCCTTGTAGAGAGAGGCTTTCTTGTTTTAGTCTATGGATACTCTGAATCTGTGTGCCAATATACAAGTTCTATACCAAGAGTTTGTCTCTGTTTTGCTAAGGACAGAATTTAGTCAGTGAATAGAAACATTCTTCTTCTATATTCAGTAGCTTTGAATAAAACTAGAACATAGAGTATAGTTTTTAAAGAAATAAATGTGTTGTGCCCAACTTCTTTGGTACAATTTTGGGCCAGCTTAACCCCCGTTCCCAGCAGTAATAGTACAAGGCTATTGAGAAAGTTCTCTAAACCATGTGGTGCATTACAGTGACATTTACTTTCTTCTAATTTGCTCTCAGTGTGCCATTCAGCTTTCTCTGTCCTGGAAGGACATCCCTGAGTTTTAATTTGGCTGTTTTCTTTATTCACCATCAAAGACTAACATTAAGACAACACAGAAAACAATGTTGCATTTCAAAGCCACGGTGGCACCGTCTTCAACGGTGCTTTATTAAACGTCTCTAAGTTGTGTACCACATTGAGTTTTCAACTTTTCAGAGAATGACATCAATTTCCACCCACTTCCCCTGATTTTTAATGAGCAGTTTTCCCCCTGNAAGCTTTTAATGAATACTCTTGTCTAGAATACTTGCCCAGTTGGGGTGTCTGGGTGGCTCAGTCATTAAGCATCTGCCTTCAGCTCAGGTCATGATCCCAAGGTCCTGGGATCCAGCCCTGCATCAGACTCCCTGAGCCTGCCTCTCCCTCTCCCACTGCCCCTGCTTGTGCTCCCTCTCTCGCTGTCTCTCTGTCAAATAAATAAAATAAAATCTTGAAAAAAATAAATAGAATACTTGCCCAGATATAAATAATTTACATACATTATCTCACTTTCCCTATAGTAGTACTGTTTTAAATTATTTTATGTGAAGCCCTTAAAACAATGACTAACATATAGAAAGAACCTAGGAAATGCTGGTATTATCAGGTTGAGCTCCTGTTCACTCTTTAACCTTCTTTATCACATTTCATTATGATACATTATATATCACCAACATTAAACAATGGTCTATTTTCTACTTATGTCAGTTTTCTTTATGTCACAGTAACATACCTTGTTTCTTGTTTCTTTAATCTACAAATATTTTCCCATTTGCCAATTTCTTAATCATTTTTCAAGTTTATTTCCAGTACCACAACATTTGTATTAACACAGGTAGTACCTCCCAAACCACCTTAGGTGATTGAGTAAAGCACAGGTACAGAGGCCTAGTTATTTTGTTTGGCTGTAAGAAAACTCAGATGGGCAATGTCTTCCATTAAGTTGATTGAGTCTTTGTTGGGTCTTCATAGAAGTCTGATTTCTTCCTCTCACAAATCTTGTTTTCTTCTTCTAACCTTTTGAAAGTGCTGATCCCTAAAAAACATCTTAAGCTTCAAACTCTCTTTCAGCTTTTATTTCCAGAGGACCCAAACTATGACAAAATGTACCATGACTCTAATCAAGTGATTTATATTTTAGGCAGTGAAACAATGTGAGCAGACAATTAAAACATCAGGATATTAGACAAGCCAGAATCCCAGTTACTCTAGCAGAACCAGGCAGACATGGTGAGCCCATAAAGGCTCAGGAATCAAACCAGGTTACAGAACCTGAACATGATTCTAGAATCTTCCAGATAGTAAGGTTCTAATATGCCCCGATGATAACAAAATAAGTATTTAAACAAATAGTATGGTTAACTATGGACTGACAGGAAATGAAACAAAATAAAAAGTAAGCCATTGATAATTGGTGGCTTAACTTGATGGATGAGTCTGGCTTTGGGGATCATGCTTGTCTTTAACTGAGAACAGCTGGGGTCAGACAGGAATGGATATTGAGCCATAGTAATCATCATTTTCCCCCAATCTGTTTGAAAATTTTATTTTAAGAAAATGTTAATAATCATATTGTTTACATGTAAATAGAGAAGTGATAGGATGCAATTTCAATAACAATATTTTGAGGTAGTATTCTGGATGAGGAGGAAGGGAAAGGAACTTGTATTTAAAATATATGCAAGGACTATAAAGAGAATTGTCTTCGAAATTGAGGTAGGGGGAAAACTCAGCAGCCCAAAAAGATTCAATGTTCACCTCTCTAGGTCCTGAAGAAAGATTATAAATGGGGTCCACATACTATAAGTCTAAATTATTTAAAGCTATAAATCAAGGTAAGCAGCTATTAAAAACTAATGATTCATCTCGCTCTGATCAATATATGTCAATAGCAATCTCAAAACCAAAGTGCAAGTTTAGGTAGATGTTCACATGGAAAATGGTGATACAAGCGGAGCTGGCCCCCATTCTCTGGCTCGAGGTTCCACCTCTCTTTTCTCACTACTTTCCATTTCCGGAAATACCCTGTGAAGCGTATTTCATGAGCCCATGTAAATGCTCTAGTTTATGTATCCAAAGTTCAGTCACAACCCCAGAGAAACAAACACCCCTTAACCACTCTTGCAGGTGTGTGGCCACCAGGTACATCATGTGCCCTTGGGAGGATGGAGCTGGGGAGGATGCCCATAGAATTAACCAAAGAAGGTAGAAGGCTGTTCAGTCAAGACATGCAAAGTCTTGGGTACTTGAGCAAGAAAGGGAAGCATGTAGGCTCTGAATGGCCATACCCTCTTCGTTCCATGATCTGCTAACTCTGTGGTAAGCAAGGGTCATGGCCAGAATAGGGACAGAGTGAGACACTCTGAAAGCCTTGTAGAGAGAGGCTTTCTTGTTTTAGTCTATGGATACTCTGAATCTGTGTGCCAATATACAAGTTCTATACCAAGAGTTTGTCTCTGTTTTGCTAAGGACAGAATTTAGTCAGTGAATAGAAACATTCTTCTTCTATATTCAGTAGCTTTGAATAAAACTAGAACATATAGTTTTTAAAGAAATAAATGTGTTGTGCCCAACTTCTTTGGTACAATTTTGGGCCAGCTTAACCCCCGTTCCCAGCAGTAATAGTACAAGGCTATTGAGAAAGTTCTCTAAACCATGTGGTGCATTACAGTGACATTTACTTTCTTCTAATTTGCTCTCAGTGTGCCATTCAGCTTTCTCTGTCCTGGAAGGACATCCCTGAGTTTTAATTTGGCTGTTTTCTTTATTCACCATCAAAGACTAACATTAAGACAACACAGAAAACAATGTTGCATTTCAAAGCCACGGTGGCACCGTCTTCAACGGTGCTTTATTAAACGTCTCTAAGTTGTGTACCACATTGAGTTTTCAACTTTTCAGAGAATGACATCAATTTCCACCCACTTCCCCTGATTTTTAATGAGCAGTTTTCCCCCTGATGTCTGTGTCAGAGGGTGGGAAGTATGGTTTTTGGTTTCCGGCTGTTTCAATTAAGGGGATGATCATTATTTTGTGTACTGTAACATCTCTAATAAATCTGATCAGAGAGAATTCTGACACAGAAAGTGGCTTAGTTGACATTGATTTTAAAAAGACAATGGTAATTACTCCAGATTGATAACCTCGTCTGTTTCAACAGCAGATACCTTTCTACAAGAAGATCTGTTTTTTTTTCTTCCTGTATTTTCTACCCAGCATCCTGTGTACTTTGGAGTGTGTAGGAATAAATAATCTAAGAACAAAGGGAAGAACAGCAGATTCAAATGAGAATCAAGTTGTCAAAGTCCCTCACACTGCACACTAATGCAAAGCTGCACAAATCATCATTCTAAATCTATCAACACTTACATGCTGTTTCCTCAATAGGAATAATTGGATGATTTATATTTCCTGCTGACTTTTAAACATGATTGTCAGTGCATAAAACAAATTAGTTTTAATAAGAACTTTCCCATGAGCACACACAAACGGAGTGATGGGGGCAGTAAATGGAGATCTTTAACAAGTATATTGATAGAGCTGTATCAAAAGAATATTCACATAATTAAGATGATTAGACAATCATGAGCATTCCACTTACTACTTTTACCCTATTTCAAAATGTCTAATGAACTTATTCATGAAAAACACAGTCTTTAAAACAATGAGTCCCTTTTTTCCCCAGAGCTGAAATGTTGTACTGAGGAAAGTAAAAGCTAGTCAGACTTGAAAAGGTGATAAAAAGCAGACCTCACAGATTCATCTGAAATACATGTTTCTTTAGATGAGTACATTCATTTAAATGATTGACACTTCAGTAAAATCACTGATTTTTATTACTTTCTAAAAATTTAATCTAGAAATATTTTGAAAGTATCAAACATAATATTTATAAAGCTAATTATTTTTTAGAGGGTCATGTGATGGGATTATATTATTACCTTGTTATACAGATTATAAATGATGGCAAAAATAACCTGACAAATAGAATTTATTAATACATTTTTATGTTATCTTAATTATTCTATTAACATTGCGTAAAGCAGAGAGGCTATGGTCACATGCATAGAGCCTGGTCTATGATTCAGAGTGAGTGGCTGAAGTGAAGTCAGGTAAATAAAACTGGTAAAGTTGGTTGGGGTCAAATTGCAGATTTTTTTTTTTTAAGATTTTATTTATTTATTCGACAGCGATAGAGACAGCCAGTGAGAGATGGAACACAAGCAGAGGGAGTGGGAGAGGAAGAAGCAGGCTCACAGCGGAGGAGCCTGATGTGGGGCTCGATCCCATAACACCGGGATCACGCCCTGAGCCGAAGGCAGACGCTTAACCGCTGTGCCACCCAGGCGCCCCCAGATTGCAGATTTTTTTTGAAAGGGGGATAACACTGAGTGACACCATCATATGGGTAATACTAAATTGCTAAACAGTAAGAAAAAATGTAGAAAAAAAATGTTCCCTCCTCAACACGGCTATGGCAAGTTTGTCATGATAACATTAAATAATGGATGCGTCCATACGATAAGCTTCATTTTCTAGAATCTTTCAGTATGAAACAATTTAGTTAATATACGAGTGACTTATCTTCATTATTTGAAGACCCTGGCTACTAGATGAAACAACTGGTAATGGATTACAGAAGTTTAATGCTTTTTCTATATTACTACATATTCTGTATACAAAATATATATCACTGAATTTTCTGCGAAAATTACTTATTACATATTTATGTCAAGTAAGTTACACATTATTATACAAATGTATTATTTTTTATTGTGACTTGTGTACGTTTTGATCAAAAATTCAATTTTCCAGATCATATGAACAAAGTCTCACCAGTGAACTTTTAAAATTACTTCTCAGTTTAAATTGTGGGATAAAGAGAAAAGAAAAGAATCTCTTGTTTATTACAAAAGGCTTTTTATTTCTGAAAATAAAATTCTAAACTCAATAACAGCCTCAAATCTCCCCCCTGAAAGCACGGTGCCATGAGGTAAGGCTGCCACAGCCCCTGCTATCCCTGTCTCCATCTTTGCCACCAAAGTAGATGTCAGAGGCTCTTGTCACACCCAGGGGTTACGACCGGGAAAGGAGGGAATTCAACTGATTCCTGAGGACAGAATAGGAGTCGGGTTTCCTGACAGCAGAATCCTCAAGCAAGGCAACATTTGTAAACCACACTTTCACTGATCCTATTCATTGAACAGTCCTCACCAATAACTATGCCAGTTAGAAAGGAAGAGAAGCTATTAAATGGAAAAAGGGTCAAATGGTCAAAAAATGAAAGAACACTAACATGCAAGATGATACTTCACATTTCCGATCTATATAGCTCCCTATATATACGTGATATATATGTGTGTATATATACATATGAATATACATACACATATGAATAATGTGGATAGTATAAATAACCAATGTAGGGATACCTGGGTGGCTCAGTCAGTTAAGTGCCTGCTTTTGGCTCAAGTCATGATCTCGGGGTCCTGGGATTGAGCCCCACGTGAGGCTCCCTGCTCAGCAAAGTCTGCTTCTCCCTCTCCCTCTGCTCCTCCTCTCATTCTCTTTCTCTTGCTCTCTCTCAAATACATAAATAAATAAAATCTTTTAAAAAATTATAAAAAAATAATAAAATAAATTACTAATGTAAAGTTCTGGAAGGATACAAAACAAACAGAATTGTTACTTTTGAAGAGAGTTGGAAGGGAAATAGTATTTCAAATGATCACCAAATCAGACCTTGGATATTATGTTTTCATTTTTTATCAGAATATATATACTTATGTTCTATTTTCTTATGTTCTATTTTTTATAACAAAGTAATTTTTGTCACATGAACACAAGGGACTTCATCACCAGTTGAGTCTTCAGCAGGCACAAACACAGTGGCCCTTCCTCTGATATGATGGTAGAGCCAAGAAAAAAATAAAATCACACACTGGCCTCTGTCCTTGTCACCATCACCCCTTGATCACTCATGCATATTTTTTCCTTTGGGGAAGATCTTCCAGGTCCATGTGATCTGTGCCTGCAGTGCCTTCCTGGCAATTTATTGTTAGGGACCATGGCTTCCTCACAGTTCTTCCTGGCCTCAATCAGGAAATGTTAATACACTTCAGTAAATTGAACAAATGTTTTATTCGCATATTCATACCCTAAATTTTTTGCCGAATTCAGGTCAGAATCCATAGGAACACGGGGGCCAGAGTACTGATAATACATAAATTAAACATGTATCAAATATGACAAAG
>NC_048228.1:88581136-88584677 GCF_002007445.2 Ailuropoda melanoleuca | reverse complement strand
TTGTACTAAGTAATTACTTCCATAATTTCTTTAAACAATCAAACACCAACAATGATAGCTTTTTGGGAGACTGTCTATGCTAGGTGCTATATAGGTACTTTACTTATATTTCTTCTATTGCTATATTATCGACCATCAGGTTTGACTTAATTTTGCCCAGTCCAATGGGGATACAACTATGAGGTACCCTAAATGGATTTGTGGATAAGAGAACTATGGATGTCCTGTGAGAACTAAACCAATAAATCCATATACAATAAGTGAGCAGACCATCTATAATAGAAAAATACGATTTTATCTTCCTTCCTCAAAGTCGGTGTAAACACCATCTCTTCTGAGAAAATTTTTCTGATGTTATAATAGTGCCAGGGACTTTTCTGATCACTACTATTCAGTGTACTTTATTGTTAATAATGTGTTTAATTTCTTTTAGACTTTGAATTTCTAAAGATAAGAGCTGTTTCTATTTTGCTTAAGGATGACATTACACTCTTAGGGACTAAGAATAGTTATTTTCACATAATAAATGGTCAATAAATACTTCTTGAATGCAAGAAGCCTGAACAAATGGTCATTAATTGTACAAACAAATAAATACAGAGTAAGAGCTACAGAATCCCAGAATTCCAACCAAGGTGACTGAGGAATAGTCTAAGTGTTGAGTATATGGCGCACAGTTTGATTGATAGTTATGTTCATGTTGCTAGCACAGAGCTTATGTAAACAGAAGGCAATAGTCAGGCTAAAAGGCAGGCTGAACAGTCAGCCAAAGGAAGTAGTGCTAACCTGACTGACAGTGCTGTTTGTTACGTTGGCACGCCAGTCTCCCCACCAGCTGGTCTATTGGGCGAGAAGGCTGCATCAGGCTCTTAGAAGGTAGCGTTCTGATATTTGAATCATAAAACTAACACCCGTGGTCAGGATTCTGAGTACTGGATAAACTTCTGGTAATTTAAATCCCCACATACTTTTCTTGTAAAGAGAAAATATGCTACACAGGTTGATGCAAATGTTCAGTCCATTGGACATTTTGAATCTTCCTCTAGACTCATAATGTAAGATTTCTGGTTTTTTCAGTCTTAGGAGTTTTGCTAAATCGACATATCCCCGAAAGATACTCACCAGGGTCTTAACTTTCAGGGCTGAGACTCTGAGACTGGTTTGTTGAGAGTCATGCATGTGTAATATCCCTTGTGGGGCTTCCTTCTCTCACCCATGATGTGAGGCCACGTCTCTCAACCTCATCTCTGCTCCCTGCAACGTTACGTAAGAAACCATAACGCCCCTTCTCTCACAGGCAGCCAAGGGCTGATTGTGACCCAGATATGGCTTTGTGTTCCATCCCCAGTCCTAACTGCATGCAAAGCATGGAAATGCAGAAGCCACCAGATGATACACGTCTCTAGGAAGCCAAACTTACTGCCAGAAAGTGAGTAGATGTGATGAATAAGTCAATGAAATCAAGATATTTGGCTTCTGTTTGTCCATTGGAGGAAACCGAAATTTTCTTTTTTTTTTTAAATGATTTTTTATTATATTATGTTAGTCACCATACAGTACATCCCCGGATTCCGATGTAAAGTTCGATGCTCCATTAGTTGCGTATAACACCCAGTGCACCATGCAATACGTGCCCTCCTTACCACCCATCACCAGTCTATCCCATTCCCCCACCCCTTCCCCTCTGAAGTCCTCAGTTTGTTTCTCATAGTCCATAGTCTCTCATGTTTCATTCCCCCTTCTGATTACCCCCCTTCAATATGAGTCTTTAAATATTTTAAAGATATATTACACATTAATTTTTGAGTCACCTGCACCCAGACAGATACCAAATTTGGGGACAAATGAAACTGAAAGTAGCTTTAAAACATTGAGTTTTGTAAACCCCACTTTTTTATCAAAAGGTTGATGTGCATTCAATTATAATAATGTTAGAATTCTGTGGATAGATGGGGCTGATATCTTGAGTACATTTTTTTTTCTGTTGATTTTCTTACCTGTGTCCATTTGTTTTTGTCCTTATGACAATAACTAATTTCTTGAAAGAGGTTTCATAAGAATGATACCAGCCGGTGACCTTATCATCATTTCTGTTCTTCCACAAATTGAACAAGGTGAGTTATCATTTCTTCTTGTAAGAGATACTTAACCTTGTGTATTACATAGGAGACTTTCATTAGTAGAAGCTTCAGCCCTGGGTTATTTGTGGAATGCTGATGACTCATCTCATTTTTCATAGTGACTACCTCTGGAAATTGTCTCTTAGATGTTGCTTGCTATTTGCTGACTGTTAGCCATTTAAGGAGGGCTTATTTACCTAGCTCCTGTGTGCTTTGCAAAGAATGGCAGCAGGTGAAAAGGCAAATAAAATAGAGGTATATTTCAGATGGTGACACTGGTCCCCAGATCTACTGATTTTTCCAGGCCAGTAACCAGTCAATGATGAAATGGGTGATTAGGTAAGCCAGTTTAGTATTCAGAAGATGGAAATGACGACTTTGTTTTCCAGTGGGTCTGGTGAAGTGGATATTTGGTGACCTAAGATTCAGAATTACACAATTGTTGAACACTCAGACTATTTGGCTGATATCAGCAAAAGACTGTTGATATATAATTAACAAAAGCAAAGGACTGGCAATTGTGAAACTTCATGTGAAGTGTGTGTCTTTTGCTCTGTTAGCTTGTCCCCAGGCTCCTAAGGATGTGCCAATGTGGGTTCCCCATTCCCATTCCTCATCCCCAAAGGAGGCCATTGGGTTTCCTCTTCTATCAGGTAAATAACTTTTCATTAAAGGTTTCCTCTGAGGTTTTATGTTGTCTTTTGTTTGGAACATATTCCTCTGTTTCATCATTTTGCTTGACCCTCTGTGTTGGCTTCTTTGCATTAGATGAAATAGCCATCACTCCCATCTCGAAGGAGTGCCCTTTGGTAGAAGATACAACTTAATATTTAAGCCTGCTCTAGCTCTTGATTGTCTGTCAAACCTTTGTGATTCACAAGCAGCCTATTTTATTTTGAATAGCTCCAGTATTTGAGGGTGTGCTAAGCCCTGTTGATGTCCCAAAGGGAAGGATTTCAATCAGTTCCTAGACTGAGGCTGATTGGAAGCCAGTTCCACATGCAGCATTTTGTACAGAATGCAAATATATACGGTCCTTTGGCACTGTCTTCATAAGCCCTGCTGGCCTTCAGAGCCAGGCAATCTGGAAGTGTCCCCTGGCAACAGCCACAAAGATCAGGGCTCCGGTTTTGGAAGCTACCAGTGAGCTGAGTGAAGCAGAGGGAAAGCACATAGATTGCATCCACCAGCCTCAGTTCCCTGAGGACACCTGCACCAGCTCCTTGGAGTATGCCAAACCAGAAGTCTGCCCCCCAGGCCAAAGCTCCTAGATAAGCAAAGAGGCCTCTTTCTCCGAAAGACTGGGGGTGTGCTTCAGTTGTCTATCTGTACAATGTCCTGGGGGTGACAGTCTACCAAGAACTGTCTTTCTGATTATTATAGTCCCATGGGACCCAAGAAGGCAAGCCTTCCTGGCCTCC
>NC_048228.1:88577628-88580575 GCF_002007445.2 Ailuropoda melanoleuca | reverse complement strand
CCATTGGAGGAAACCGAAATTTTCTTTTTTTTTTTAAATGATTTTTTATTATATTATGTTAGTCACCATACAGTACATCCCCGGATTCCAATGTAAAGTTCGATGCTCCATTAGTTGCGTATAACACCCAGTGCACCATGCAATACGTGCCCTCCTTACCACCCATCACCAGTCTATCCCATTCCCCCACCCCCGCCCCTCTGAAGTCCTCAGTTTGTTTCTCATAGTCCATAGTCTCTCATGTTTCATTGCCCCTTCTGATTACCCCCTTCAATATGAGTCTTTAAATATTTTAAAGATATATTACACATTAATTTTTGAGTCACCTGCACCCAGACAGATACCAAATTTGGGGACAAATGAAACTGAAAGTAGCTTTAAAACATTGAGTTTTGTAAACCCCACTTTTTTATCAAAAGGTTGATGTGCATTCAATTATAATAATGTTAGAATTCTGTGGATAGATGGGGCTGATATTTTGAGTACATTTTTTTTTCTGTTGATTTTCTTACCTGTGTCCATTTGTTTTTGTCCTTATGACAATAACTAATTTCTTGAAAGAGGTTTCATAAGAATGATACCAGCTGGTGACCTTATCATCATTTCTGTTCTTCCACAAATTGAACAAGGTGAGTTATCATTTCTTCTTGTAAGAGATACTTAACCTTGTGTATTACATAGGAGACTTTCATTAGTAGAAGCTTCAGCCCTGGGTTATTTGTGGAATGCTGATGACTCATCTCATTTTTCATAGTGACTACCTCTGGAAATTGTCTCTTAGATGTTGCTTGCTATTTGCTGACTGTTAGCCATTTAAGGAGGGCTTATTTACCTAGCTCCTGTGTGCTTTGCAAAGAATGGCAGCAGGTGAAAAGGCAAATAAAATAGAGGTATATTTCAGATGGTGACACTGGTCCCCAGATCTACTGATTTTTCCAGGCCAGTAACCAGTCAATGATGAAATGGGTGATTAGGTAAGCCAGTTTAGTATTCAGAAGATGGAAATGACGACTTTCTTTTCCAGTGGGTCTGGTGAAGTGGATATTTGGTGACCTAAGATTCAGAATTACACAATTGTTGAACACTCAGACTATTTGGCTGATATCAGCAAAAGACTGTTGATATATAATTAACAAAAGCAAAGGACTGGCAATTGTGAAACTTCATGTGAAGTGTGTGTCTTTTGCTCTGTTAGCTTGTCCCCAGGCTCCTAAGGATGTGCCAATGTGGGTTCCCCATTCCCATTCCTCATCCCCAAAGGAGGCCATTGGGTTTCCTCTTCTATCAGGTAAATAACTTTTCATTAAAGGTTTCCTCTGAGGTTTTATGTTGTCTTTTGTTTGGAACATATTCCTCTGTTTCATCATTTTGCTTGACCCTCTGTGTTGGCTTCTTTGCATTAGATGAAATAGCCATCACTCCCATCTCGAAGGAGTGCCCTTTGGTAGAAGATACAACTTAATATTTAAGCCTGCTCTAGCTCTTGATTGTCTGTCAAACCTTTGTGATTCACAAGCAGCCTATTTTATTTTGAATAGCTCCAGTATTTGAGGGTGTGCTAAGCCCTGTTGATGTCCCAAAGGGAAGGATTTCAATCAGTTCCTAGACTGAGGCTGATTGGAAGCCAGTTCCACATGCAGCATTTTGTACAGAATGCAAATATATACGGTCCTTTGGCACTGTCTTCATAAGCCCTGCTGGCCTTCAGAGCCAGGCAATCTGGAAGTGTCCCCTGGCAACAGCCACAAAAATCAGGGCACCGGTTTTGGAAGCTACCAGTGAGCTGGAGTGAAGCAGAGGGAAAGCACATAGATTGCATCCACCAGCCTCAGTTCCCTGAGGACACCTTCACCAGCTCCTTGGAGTATGCCAAACCAGAAGTCTGCCCCCCAGGCCAAAGCTCCTAGATAAGCAAAGAGGCCTCTTTCTCCGAAAGACTGGGGGTGTGCTTCAGTTGTCTATCTGTACAATGTCCTGGGGGTGACAGTCTACCAAGAACTGTCTTTCTGATTATTATAGTCCCATGGGACCCAAGAAGGCAAGCCTTCCTGGCCTCCAGAGCCAGACTGTCAAAGGGCGTCTTCTAGGCCACAGCCACAGAAGCTGGGTCCTGAGACATATTAACCAGTGAATCAGATGTGTCCCTGGAGAAGCTCCCCTCCGGGAGATGCTGGCATTCTGGTGCAAGGCAGAGGGGAGTATGAAGATGGTATCCAGGGAAAAAAGAAGGAAGAAAAAAATTAAAAAGCCACACACAGGCTTTGGCAAGGCAAAGAAAGGGCATAACGATATCACCCACCAGCTGCAGTATAAAGATGGCACCCACTGAAGGGAAAAAAAGTCTAGAGGAAAAAAAAAAAGATAACGCCTGCCAGGAAGAAAGTCCAGAGTAAAAACTAATCATTATGTAAAAATTATAAAGCCTAGAATAAATTAAAAAAAAAAAGAAAAGGAAAAGAAATATGGTAACTGCTGGCTTTAGCAAGGCAGAGAGAAAGTGCAAAAATGGTGCACACCAACCTCATTGCTGTGAGAATATTCTAGCAGGCCCCTGCCCCTCGGTGCAATGATTTAAAATGAACAAATGAGCCTCCTTTGTATCAAGTCTGTATACTTTTCAAAGGCTGCTCCTGTGCTGGGCCCATGGACCAATGAGTCTTTGTATGAGCCCCTTAGGAGCCCCTTAGTTTGCCAGAGCTCCATGGGTCTCTTACGCAAGAACACGGTGGTTTTCAAAGATAGAAGTTTTGGGGGCTCATCTCTCAGATGCAGTTCTTAACATTTGGNCATCCAGGGAAAAAAGAAGGAAGAAAAAAATTAAAAAGCCACACACAGGCTTTGGCAAGGCAAAGAAAGGGCACAACGATATCACCCACCAGCTGCAGTATAAAGATGGCACCCACTGAAGGGAAAAAAAGTCTAGAGAAAAAAAAAAAAAAAAAAAAAA
>NC_048228.1:88547229-88577285 GCF_002007445.2 Ailuropoda melanoleuca | reverse complement strand
GCAAGAACACGGTGGTTTTCAAAGATAGAAGTTTTGGGGGCTCATCTCTCAGATGCAGTTCTTAACATTTGGGGTACCTGATGTAGGGGGTGAGCCTTTCACTCCTCAGAGAGAAGCTTCAGGTTTTGAGTTCCCTCCTGATTGTGGGTTACCATGCGGATTAAGGGGGTGAGGGGGTCAACCAGGAGCAGCTTGTGGCAGGATTGTGTCTCAGTCTCTCTTATCTGCTTTGATGTGTGTGTGTGTGTGTGTGTGTGTGTGTCTGTCCTTTGCCTGATGTGAAGGAGTTGTTCCACTAGAATTTTTTTCCAGAGGAAGTTGTTCCATATGCAGCTGGAGATGGGGTGTGTTTGTGGGAGGAGGGGAGATCAGGATCTTCCTACATTGCCATCTTGAACACAAACCCACCTCTTCCCTTTCAATAGCCATAGATTTGTAGTAAAGATTATTGCTCATTATTTGAATTCCTGTTAACAACCAACCACTTTCAGGTTGGATGTTTATATTAGAAAAAGTGTGAGCCAAATTACTTTGCTTCAGTTGCATCATCTGTAAAATAAGAGAAATAATCCATNCTTGTTTCAGTTGCATCATCTGTAAAATAAGAGAAATAATCCATAAAATAGATTGGTAGTGCCGACCATATAGATTAAACAAGTCATGTGTAGAGAGCATTGAGAGCCATGTATGTAATGTAGTAAATTCTTAGTAAATGTTAGCTGTGACCACAAAAACAATCATGATGGAGACAATCAGGGTGATGGAATGATACTTTATATAACCTTTAAACATTCATATCTCTGCCAGTTTTTGATACTCCAAAACACTTCTGGACTCCTTCCACCTTAAAATATAATTTTCAAATCTGCATTAATCAAGAAGAAAATATAGAGTCTTTGAGGAGCCTCGGGAAGATATGACTGCACATTGGGTCTTATGCAGATAGGCAGAGAGGACAAAAATCACATGGCTCACTTGGCCATCTGGATATTCAATCTAATAATAGGCTTAGGAACTTTTTTAAAGAGAAAATCAGGAGAGAGACAATCCCTGTTGAGTAATTAAAATAAACACAGGCATCATTTCAAAGAAGAATTTATTCATTAAATTAGCANATAATAGGCTTAGGAACTTTTTTAAAGAGAAAATCAGGAGAGGGACAATCCCTGTTGAGTAATTAAAATAAACACAGGCATCATTTCAAAGAAGAATTTATTCATTAAATTAGCAATTATTTATTGGGGTCAAAGTCCTTGCATTTGTGGAAGTTACATTCTAGTGGGAGGAAAATGACAAGCTACTAAAAATGTGCATGCAAGGTACTTCTCATGGAGATAAGTGGTACCAAGAAAACTAAACTGGGTAAAAAGGATAGCCTGGAAGCGGATTGGCATCTTATGCTGGGTCATAAAGAAGGAATTACTGAGTAGAGAATAGATGGCCAGATAATTGAAGGAAGTGGGAAGTGAGTCACCTAGCATTGTCAGAAAGAGCATTCAAGGTAGAGGTAACAGCAAGTGCAAATGTTCTGAGGCATTTCAGATGATGTGACATTAGAATATTTCAGAAGTAATAAGAAACCAATGTGGGTGAAGCTCAATGAAAATGTCTGAACAATAGAAGATAATGTCAGTTTATGTAAGAATTTTTTATGAATTAAATGAAAAACTGCTGACAGATTTTGAGAGAAGGAATGAAATCACCTGACTTACATTTTTAAAGGAACATTCTGGCTCTGGGTTAAGAATCAGCTGGTGCTGGGGCACCTGGATGGCTCAGTAGGTTAAGTGCCTGCCTTCAGCTCAGGTCATGATCTGGGGGTCCTGGGATTGAGCTCTGCATAGCGCTCCTTGCTCAGCGGGGAGCCTGCTTCTTCCTCTGCCTGCTGTTTCCCCTGCTTGTGTTCTGTCTCTGTCTGTTTCTCTCTTTCTGACAAATAAATACAATCTTTAAAAAAAGAAAAAGGAATCAGCTGGTGGGAAGGTGAGTAAGGACACTGGGAGGAAATCTCTGCAAATATGTTATACAAACCTTAGCAAAAGCTGGTAGTTGCTTGGACCCTGGTAGGAGTGGAGGTATGGGGAAGGGCTGGATTCTGAATGTATTATCAAGTCAGAGATAAAAGGATTTTATGAATTGAATATATCATAGAAGGGAGAAATAAGGGCCAAGTGCTTTGGGTAGAAGGTTGCAATAGCTTTTGAAGAAACTGAGGGAAGAGCTAGTTGACAATGGTGGAGGTGGTAAAAGATACTGAGAAGGAGCAGCGACCAAGAGAGAATGACGTTCCATTAATGAAATATCGACTTCCCCAAATAATGCTGGTAAGTCAAGAAAGGTGTAGAGAGAAGCACGGCCATTTTATTGAGCCAACACCAAATCTCTGGTCACCTTAATTGGAAGAGTGAAGATGAAAGTCTCTTCAGAGGGTGGGCCAATACAATAGCTGCCTTTCTTTCCTAAGTACCTTTCGGACCCTTCAGTGTTACGGCTTTGTCACATCCAGGTCACTAAGCTCAGAGAGAGGTTTACTGTTACTGGCTTGAATTTATTCTTTTTCCTGGTCTATATGGATTTCATCAGAACACAAAATCTCACCCAGAGTCTGAATAAGCAATAAGTCTGATTCCTTCTATTATCTATTTTTCTTGTGTACTGGGCCTAGCCCTTTGACATGGTAGGAATCTAATGGATCTGATTGAATATAATAAAGCAGTAGATGGCATTTGTGTGGGCACTCGTTACATGTGTGTGGGCACTCAATAACCTGTCGATTTCTGTTTCAGCCATGCACATACAACTAGAAGCTAGAGATGTGGTAATAGATTTTACATCAACCAACCTAGTATTCAGTGTTCAGGAGGCATTGTAATTATCTTCCTTAGGAACCTGTTGCATAACCGATGAAATTAGCTTATATCAGAGTGTCTCTGAGAGTCATTTCCAAATGTCAGTTATATATTTGACAACTGAATTCTTCATATCTCTGTTGGATATTAGGTAGACTGCATATTTAACATAACCTAAATTTAACTCCTGGCTTTCTCTGCTAAATCCCTTCTCCCAGAGTTTCCCCCTTTCCATCTGATGACAGTTCCATGCTTCTAGATAGTAATGCCAAAATACTTGAAGTTATCCCTGAATACTTGCTTTCTCCCATAAATTTATCAGCATATCCTATTTTCTTGGCCTTTAAATTATATCCAAATTTAGTAACTTCCAACCACGTCCGCTGCAAATATCCTGGTCTGAGCTGCCATTGGTGCTAATCCTGATTATTGCAGTAACTTCCTAATTAGCTTTGTGTTTCTAAGTGTGTTCCCCCCTTTCCCTGCTATTACCCATATAGCAGCCAAAGGAACATTTACAATGTAAATCTGATAATGTCACTGCTCTGGGGTGAATTTTGCAATGAACTAGAGAAGTCCAAGACTTATAGTGTTCTACAAAGACTTACCTTATTGGTCCTCCCTGTCCTTCTTATTTCTGTAACCTAATCTTCTACTACTTTCTTCTTCACTCACTGTGTTCTGACCTTCCACCCTCCTTGTTCTTCCTTGGGCAGTTTATGGTAGAACGACACTGAGACTTTCCATTATCTGTACCTTTCAGCTGGTAAACTTTTTCTCTTAATATTCTCCTAACTCACCACCTTCAAGTCTTACTCATACCACCTTCCCCAGGATGGCTACCCTAAGCAGCTATTTAAATTGAAAGCTCTCCCCCTACAGGGAGTCCTCTGCCTCCTACTGGGCTCTCCTTTTTCTGTTGTGCATGGTACTTACTGTAACATGCTCTATAACCTACATATTTATTTTACTTTCCTAATTTTCTGTATCCCCTTGCTACAGTGTAAGTTCCATGAGAGAGGAAAAAATCATTGTCAGCTTTGTTCCGTGTAGGATCAAAAGTTCCTAGATCTGTCTTGCACATAGTAGGGGCTCAGTAAATATTTGTTGAATACGTTTGTTGAATACATTGGTTGAATGAAATAATCATTTAATCCTCAAGACAATGTTATAATGTAGTTGTATTATTACCATTTTACAGATAAGAAAATCTAGGCACAAAGAGCATATGTAAGTGACTGAGCTTGAATGCAAAATGCCTACTTCTAGAGTCAACGATTAAGTACTCAAGTTAGCAGTTAGCACACTTAACCACATGCCCTCCCTCCCACTGTATATCAAATGTTATAGAATAATATTTATTTTGAAATTAAAAAGAATAAGGCAGCTTTATACATACAGATATGAAGAGACATCCCTGCCATGTTAAGTTAAATGCACACATACAACAAATTACAAAATAAGTTCTACAGTATGATATCATTTGTAAAAATTAATGTATGTACATTTATATTTGTAATATTTGTTGTCTAACATTGCCCATCCCTTTATTATAAATACATACACACAAAATTATCCTGAGTAGTTGTTGAATTATCATTTAAATAACTGAAAAACAACCACTATCACAACAGAGTCCCCGTGACTACTAAACATAAATCAGTAAAGGTCAACTTCCCTTTTTTTCCAATGAAGTTCATGACATTCTTGTCCACATTCAAAACAGACATGCATCCCTTAGGGATGGTGGCTGGATCACCTGATCTGAGCCTCTGTGGGAATAAGGATGTTGCAACTCTTGACTACTCCTTATGAACATCATCACATTTCAATTTCAAAACAATTTCTTCAACAACATCCCAAAAGATGGCAGATGCCGACAATGTCTCCCTCTTTCAAATGGGATTTAGTTGAGTAGTTCCACACTTAATGTCCTCACTGGGTATGCCCCTCTGAACTCATGGCATGCTCTTAACAATAGTGGCCTCCAATAGAGGATGGCTGGAGTAGGCATATTTAAATTCTTTATGGGTCATAATTCTTTAATAAATCCTTGAGGATATATACATATCTTATTGAGAATAGCTATCTTAATATGTTAAATAAGTCAGGAAAATTAATATTTACCTAATTTATCTTTCTATCCATTCTGAAATAAGGACTAACTGTGTTTTTATATAAATTATAAGGCATTGTCATTACAAGTCTTGGTTGAACTAGCTTTCCACATACATAGTAACTGATCTGTGGCTTTCAGATACACTTGCAAAATTCAATCACATTTTCTTCTTTTTAAATCTTTAGAAGTGGAAAATAAATTCAATCTTTTCATTTTCTTTTTCTGAAATGAATCAATGATGTTTTCTTGATGCTAATTCTTATATTCCTATTGTTATTTGTTAATATATGTTATATCTATAGCTCTGCATCAATTTAATTATTTTATCTGTAATCAATTTAATTATATTACTTTTATCAAAGTGTACATTTTTAAAATCATAATGTGAAATGAGTGGTAAAGTGAAAGCAGTGGATTAAGTGAAGGGAGATGGATTGCCTACAGTGCTTTTCTAGTAAAGACAGGCATATGGAAGAGTGAGTTTATGTCAGGTGCAGGCTACATAGAGAATAGAAAAGGAGAGGAGATAGAGTCTGATCGGATCAAAGGAAACATAAAGATCCCATAAAAGCTGAAATAACACAGGCCTTCTGGACCGTCATTCTGTATTACATTTTGGTTTAACATCCCAAACATTTTAAATTCCATTTATAAATTTATATTTACTCATTTTCATGCTCAAAGCCAATTAATTTTTGCTCTTTAATTTAATGTCATCAGCTCTTGCTTGAATTGGCCACCTAAGAACATTTCAGGGCCAAGGTCATTAAAATATTTCTGAACAAGAAGTAATTTCCCATGAAGTCTCTAAGGTGTTAGAATTTCAAACCAATACATATATTATGGTATTTAGAACTCTGTGATTTTCATTTATGCTTATCCCAGTCAGCATATGATCACAGCTGGAAAAATGAGCTTGTGTAATGAAATAAATGAGATGCCAAAGCAATAGTTCTTCCTAGAATGGAAACCATTAGTCTAATTGCCACAGATGGATGATAATCAGGTCTCATGGCCCCATTACTTAGAGTTGTCTTTTAAGCTTCAAATATGAATATAATATTCTCTTGTATTCTTTGGATGGTCGCTAGAGTGGAGCAAGAAAATATTCCTATGCTAAAATGTGGTGAATTTATAATTTCCTAAGTGAATATTCTGGAAATTCTGAGTGTCAGCACTATCCCTCAAACCTTAGTTTGTTCGGTATGTAAGATGTGGTGGATGGAGATGTTTACCCAACATCTGCACTGTAAAATGGATATTATCATAGTCATCGCCATCATCAACACTATCGTCATCATCATCCCTATCTAATAGTGTTGGATATTTTGAGATCATAGATATAAAGCTTTTAGCATATCCCCTGGTAGATCATAATGTCATAAAAATATTCTTTAAAAAAAGATTTTATTTATTTATTTTATTTATTAATAGAGAGCACACAAGCAGGGAAGGGGCAGAGGGAAGGGGAGAGAGAATCTCAAGCAGATTTTGTGCTGAGCAAGCATGGAGCCCAATGAGATCATGATCTGAGACAAAATCAAGAGTAGGATGCTTAACTGAATGAGCCACTCAGGTGCCCGTATTCTTTTTTTTTTTTTTTAATTTAAATTCAAATTAGTTAACATATAGTGTAGTATTGGCTTCAGGAGTAGAATTTAGTGATTCATCACATATGTATAACACCCGGCGCTCATCCCAACAAGTGTTCTCCTTAATGCCCATCATGCATTTAACCCACTCCCCCACCCAGCTCCCCTCAGCAACTCTCAGTTTATTCTCTATAGCTAATAGTCTTTTATGGTTTGACATACAAATATTCTTAATGGATTCTTAACTAAAAGTTGTATAATCTTACTAAGTCTCAGATTCCCCGTTTGTAAATAGAGATTACAATGCCTGTTTCTAGGTTTTCAACAGTATTAAATTGGAATAATGTGTGTATAGTAGGTAAAAAATTACTTGGTATATAGTATAAGCTATAAAATTGAGTCCTTCTTCAGAAATTCAATAATGTTCTCACAAAGGTGGTCAAAGCCATGTGGAATTAGCTTTTAAGGAACAGTCATTCCCTGAGACAAAAAGTTGGTACATATTTGTTCTTGTTTACCCTGTTTTCCACATTTCACTGAATCTTGTCCCACAAGCTTATTATAGACAAATATATTTATATATCTTTACTAAAACATTTCTCCTCAAAACAGTAAATCTTAGAAAAGATTTTAAAGCTCCAATAAAAGAAAATCTAGAGTAAATTTGAATATGATACATTTCTATGTATTTTAGATCTGTAATTGATAACTCTTCCTACTTCTTTCCCATGTAAGCACTAAATCAGATCAGTTTTTCATCTCTGAGAGGTAAAGCAGAAGGAGCAAGGACTTTGAAGTCAGACTAGCCATGTTTATGATGCTAGCACTGCTATGTAAAAATGTAAAACTTGGACAATTCATGTAAGTTTTTGGTTTCCTCATCTATAAATGTGGATAAAAGTACTGAAACTGTAAGGATTTCGTAAAGATTAGCTATAAGGTGTGCAAAATGCCCCCAGATATTCATCAATTGTAGTTCTCATTACACCATTATCATTTCATGGTTAAATGTATACCATTCTCCATTTGTTACTCGGTTTTTTCCATGGATAAATTTCCTGAGGGGAATTTTTGAGACAGTTATTTCACAGAGTATTTTTAAGGTAAATTTGCCACATTGTTTCAGCTTCACTCAGTTACCTTTGTTTTGCATTCTCCCTCTGGAATAGAAGAATATGAAAATGAAAGACAGTCAGTGACTTTACACAGGCTGGAACCATGACTTTGACACTAGAAACTTGAAGGAGAGTTTCTAACATTTCTGTCTCATAAACTGAATATGCAAAATAATCTACTTTCCTTCTGAAAACATGTGATCTGAGCCTCAGTATCTAGAACATTCTGCATTGCAGAGAAAATGATAAATTTTTACCTCACAGAAAAATCTGAACTCCCCTCCCTGCAGGCTTTCTTTCTGCTAGTTTACTCTGTCCTTGGAATGTTTTCTCCCTTAGCCAACCCCACTCTTATCTAGACAAGATCTCTTCTTCCTTTGGGTCTAGATTTAACCCAGAAAAATGCTGCTACATTTTCTTGATTTGGAACGTTCACTTTTATTTTATCTTAAGTCCTTCTTTCACAACAATGATCACAGATACAACAATTTTGTTCACATTTATCCCCCTTATCATGTGTCCATGAGAGCCATTAAGAGTATGTGTGGTGTTCCCTTTATAACACGAGCACAGGACAGTACCACACACCCCAGCCATCTTCTGAATATTTGGTGAGTCGACAGAGTCAACAATGGAGAAAGGGTGAATTAGAGACACTAGTGATGTAGCTATTTCTTAGATATCACAGAATTCCTTTTTTAAAATTTATCTTTAATTGTGATATGGTTGCCTTGATAATTATTTTTCCATTCTCTTAGAATGAAATAAAATAAGAGCATATTAAAATAATATTCTAGTTTGAATTTCCCTGATGGCTAATGATGTTGAACATTTTTTCATGTGTCTGTTAGCCACTTGTATGTCTTCTTTGGAGAAGTGTCTGTTTATGTCTTCTGCCCATTTTTTGACTTGATTTTTTTTGGGGGGTGTTGAGTTTGAGAAGTTCTTTATAGATCTTGGATACCAGTCCTTTATATGTAATGTTATTTGAAAATATCTTCTCCCATTCCATGGGTTGCCTCATAGTTTTGTTGACTGTTTCCTTTGCTGTGCAAAAGCATTTTATCCTATGAAGTATCAAAAGTTCATTTTTCTTTTGTTTCTCTTGCCTTTTGAGATGTGTCATGAAAGAAGTTGCTGTGGCTGATGTCGAAAAGGTTACTGCCTATGTTCTCCTCTATGATTTTGATGGACTCTTGTCTCACATTGAGGTCTTTCATCCATTTAGAGTTTATCTTTGTGTATCATGTAAGAGAATGGTTGAGTTTCATTCTTCTGTATATAGCTGTCCAATTTTCCCATCACCATTTATTGAAGAGACTGTCTTTTTTCCATTGGATATTTTCTCCTGATTTGTCAAAGATTAGTTGACCATAGAGTTGAGGGTCCATTTCTGGAGACTCTATTCTGTTCCATTGGTCTATGTGTCTGTTTTTTATGCCAATACCTCACTGTCTTGGTGATCACAGCTTTGTAATATAGCATGCAATCAGGCAACGTGATGCCCCCAGCTTTTTTTTTTTTCTTTTTCAACATTTCGTTGGCAATTGAGGGTCTTTTCTGGTTCCATACAAATTTTAGGATGGTTTGTTCCAGCTCTTCGAAAAACATCAATGGTGTTTTAATAGGGATGGCTTTGAAAGTGTAGATTGCTCTGGGCAGCATAGACATTTTAACAGTGTTTATACTTCTAATCCATGAGGATGGAATGTTTTTCTATCTTTTTGTGTCTTTCTCAACGTCTTTTCGTAAGTGTTCTATAGTTTCTTGAGTATAGATCCTTTACCTCTTTGGTTAGGTTTATTCCTAGGTATCTTGTGGTTTTTGGTTATTGTAAATGGAATCAATTCCCTAATTTCTCTTTCTACAGTTACATTGTTAGTGTATAGAAAAGCAACTGATTTCTGTGCTTTGATTTTGTATTCTGCCACATTACTGAATTTCTGTATGAGTTCTAATAATTTAGGGGTGGAATCTTTTGGGTTTTCCACATAAAGTATCATGTCATATGTGAAGAGAGAGAGTTTGACTTCTTTGACAATTTGAATACCTTGTATTTCTTTTTGCTATCTGATTGCTGTTGCTAGGACTTCTAGTTCTATGTTGAGCAATAGTGGTGAGAGTGGGATAACTCACATCAAAACTACATTGAGACACCACCTTACACAAGCTAGAACAGCAAAAATTGACATGACAGGAAACGACAAATGTTGGAGAGGATGTGGAGAAAGGGGAACCCTCTTACACTGCTGGTGGGAATGCAGGCTGGTACAGCCACTTTGAAAAACAGTATGGAGGTTCCTCAAAAAGTTAAAAATAGAGCGTCCCTATGACCCAGCAATTGCCCTACTGGGTATTTACCCCAAAGATACAGATTTAGTGAAAAGAAGGGGCACATGAACCCCAATGTTCATAGCAACAATGTCCACAATAGCCAAATGATGGAAGGAGCCAAGATGCCCTACAACAGATGAATGGATAAAGAAGATGTGGTACTTATAAACAATGGACTATTACTCAGCCATCAGAAAGGATGAATACCCACCATTCACATCGACATGGATGGAACTGGAGGGGATCATGCTAAGTGAAATAAGTCAAGCAGAGAAAGATAATTATCATGCAGTTTCACTCATACGTGGAACATAAGGGATTGCACAGAGGACATTAGGGGAAGGAAGGGAAAACTGAAAGGGGGGAAATCAGAGGGGGAGACAAACCATGAGAGACTATGGACTCCAGGAAATAATCTGAGGGTTTCATGCAGTAGCCCGGTGATGTGTATTAAGGAGGGCATGTGTTGTAATGAGCCTTGGTTGTTATACACAAGTAATGAATCCTGGAACACTACATAAAAAACTAATGAAGTACTAAATGGTGACTAATATAACATAAAAAAATAATATTCTAATAAAAATTTTTAAATATTTTATTTATTTATTTGAAAGTATCTCTATTGAGAAAAAGCACACAAGCGGGGGGAGGGGGAGTAGAGGGAGGGGTAGAGGCAGACTACTCATTGGGCAGGGAGCCCAATGGGGGGCCCCATCCCAGGACCCTGGGATCATGACCTGAGCAAAGGCAATTGCTTAACTCACTGAGCCTCCCAGGCACCTTTTTGCAGTAAAAATTACTTTAACCAAAATATAATTGGGTAAAAGTACAATAAAATTTCTTAATATAGGTCATACAATTTTAGTTGTACCTTAAAGGTCAATTTCTTAATCACTTTAGAAATTTATTAATTTTCTTAAAAGAAGTGAAGGACTTTTAACCCTTGTTCTATTTCCAGCTCAGCCATCTACTGTGTGATTTGGGGCAAGTTACTCAATCTCCTTGTGATCAAGCCCTTTCCTACCAAATGGAGAAAGACTAACACCTAACTCATAGAATTTTTAAGAAGTTAAATGAATCAATATACATAAAGTTCTTAGAATATTACTGCTGTTGCTAGATTTTTAAAAAAAACTAAACAGTATTTGACACCATACCTGTTCAATTTCTTAGAGATGATGCTTGCACCATCAAGGAACCTATGTATCTTGTCATTTCACCTCTTTGGTAAAAATGCATATTAAATGAGCTGACATTCACTGTTTGGTAACTAATCTGCTCATAGTAATTTCAACATTACATATATTTAATTTGTTTGAAATACAGTAAAATCTAAAACTCAGCAAAAGTTTTGCCCTTTTATATATTGTTGATAGAATGACATAAAATAGCCTGGTTGGATGGTTTTATTGGCTATTCCAACAAACACTAAACCTGTCTCCTTATAGTGGGAATAAGTGAGGCTCTTAATGAGGTTTCGTTAACAGTTTGGTTTACCCAATAGCAAACTCATGGATGGGAAATCTCCCACGCTGTCTGAAAATCACACTGAATTGTGAAGCATTCTGAAACAGTCAGTAGGACATACACAAAATATTACCTCAAGAAAGTCTAATGAAATTTCGATGTAAAGTCTATTTACAGAAACGGAGGGTGGTAGGGGTAGGACTAAGGCTCCAACAAGGGATGGTGGAGCACCTTGGCATCAGTAAATTCTGGGCACTTTTACTACCTGTCCCCCAAAGGAGCAAAGCAATATGGATAATGGATGGAACCTGGCACGTGGTGAGAGCAGCAGCTGCGGGAGTTTGATCTTCAAGGTGGAGGAAAGCAATTACAATCACAGTAAAAAACTGCAGCCTGGCAACAAGGAGAGGGAGGAACCAATTCTCTCTCTCTCCCTTCTCTCTCTCCCTCCTCCCTTTCCTCCTTTCTCTCTTGTCATCTCACAGATTCTCTGCCACTGCCCCAGTTGGCCAAAACAAAACTGAGGATAGAGCAGTTGGGGTGTGGGGGGATGATGCAGCTCATAGGAGTGAACGCCCTGCAGCCCAGAGCAAGGTGTAGGAGAAAGTCTGGAGGAAGCATCTGATAGGAAAGTGGAGATTAGTCAGCCCTGTGGATAATTTTGAAATTATAAGGTACTCTTATACTAAGTGACTTCATTATTTTTCTGCTTACAATGAAACTTGTGTTATTAATCAAATTGGATAGAAAGAAGACAGAGCTGCATGCTTATGTCACTTCATTTGTATGGTTTATGTTTTATGACTAAACATAATACAGGAATAATTTTACTGCTTGTTAACCTAAAACTACTTGCAAATGAAGTTCAATTTTTTTCCTAGTCACATGGAGATTTTAAACGTAGTTGCTAAATTACCCTGGCAGGCCACTTTCTTAGAATTTTATGTTTCCCATATGCTGATAAGCATTTACTTTCTTGGTCCTTTGGTATTAATACAGTGGTATTTATCATGGAAGCTTATGCTATAATTATGTGCAATATTGCTCATTATTATTCAGGTTTGCAAACATTTTCATTATTGATTGAGGCTCAGGACTATCAATATTTAGGTCCAGAACAGGTCAGGAGGCAGGTAGCAAATGTTGCACAATTTTAATGGTACTATAAGATTGTTAAAGTCACATAATTTTCCTTTGGGATTCCACGATGAAGCCCATTTCATATCATAAAAAACATAGAATTTAAATTTGAAGAATATTCTTAACCAAACAAATTAGTGATTTATGTATCATATCATATATTTTTGAATGTATATATGTATACCTTTAATTTGGATTTTTTTTTTGCTTAAGAAAACTAAGATAGTTTAAGCCTATCTTAAATGGTTGTGGTGAATGTCTAAGGGTAGCAATTTAGGTCTGTGGTTCTCAAACCTTTTGGTCTGAGGACTCCATACTAAAAAATATTGAAGATTCTCAGTAGTTTTTGTTTATGAAGGTTACGTAGATCACTATTTTTTGTGTTAGAAATAAAAACAGAAAAATTTAAAAACATTTATTTATTAATTTATTTTAAAATGATAATTATTTGACCTATGAATCCCTGTAACACATTTTCTGGAAAGTGTATTTCCCAAAACAAAAACAAAATAAATTGACAAGAATAGCGACCTTTTGTTTTCAACGTTTTTGCAAATCTTTTTAATTTCTGGCTGGTTGAAAGACTCCTGGACTCTCATGTGCTTTTTCATTCAGTCTGTTGCAATATATTCTTTTGGTTGAAGTGTGTGAAGAAAATCTGGCCTCTCACCGATAATTCAGTTGGAAAATGCAGAACACTATGGACCCACTGAAAGGGTCTCAAGGACCTTCAAGGGCTCCTGGGATCACACTTAGAACTTCAGGCCATTTCTCTCAACAGAAATAGTCAATGGAGAACAAAGTTACTGACCAGGCGCTAATTCCCCTGAATCCTAGTCCCTGGCAACTGTTTCAAGGATGATGTTATAAGACATTTATATGCATTGCATCGCTTAATAATCGCGCTGTCCTGTAATGTGGTTACGATAACGCCCAGCTTTTAGGAGCTAAACTGGAGACACGCAAAAGAACATGTCTAAAACCCTGTCTGATGAATGCAAGGAGAAGCAGGGATTTGAATCATGTTGGTTTGATTTCAGAGGCTGGGCTCTTTCCACCACACCATCCTAAGGGAAATTCTGTTCATTAACAGCATTGATTGTTGGGAATGGAGAAGGGAATAGCTTCAGCAGTCAGTTGTGTGCTTTAACTTCCATATATGACTTTTCTTACGTGATTAAGATCCCATTGCCTATAGGATTTTTACCTTTCACTGTTGTTGTCATTTGTTGTAATGTTTTCAATATTATTGTCAAAAAGAATACTTAAGCTGCACTATTTGGATAATAACAGATTTGTCTTTGGTGAGCACAAGCCTGTTTTTACTTTCAGTGTTTAGATATCCTTCCATACGTATATCTTCATCATTATAAAGCTTATTATTATAAAGTTTACAATGTAGTTGTGTGAGACAGACTATTAACAAATATGTAAGACAGTTAAAATGGTGGCTAACAATACTTGCTATTGAGGGAAAAAAATAAGCATAAAAAGGGATCAAGATGACTGAGAGGCAGGATGCCATTTTAATGAATATGATGAAGATAGAACTCAGTAATGAGAAGATGTCAGAATAGAGACTTGGAAGTGTTGAAGATGTAGCCATTGGATTTCTGAGGTATGAGTGTTTCAGTTAGAGGAGACGGTTGAGTGCAAATTCCAAAACAATATCTGTGGTACATTCAAGAATCGAGATAGGGTGGTCATGAGCAGAGAGGAAAGAGCTAGCCCTCAGGTGATAGACTACATGGGCAGAGATGTAAGGGACATGTTGAGTAGGGGTTTTCAACTATTTTAGACATTTTACCTATCCAATAGTAAATCATTGGAGTGGGGAGGGAGAGCCGGCAGAACTTAAAGAGTATTTGCCATCCATACTGTGCTATATATCATCAAACACTATATTTGAAATAATTTATTTGCCAAGTGGTACTGTTATATACATTGTTTCATTTAGTATTCATAATAAAGGAAGAAATATGTAAATAAAGCAGTTATCATTATTCCCCTTATTACAAGGAGGAGATAAAGCTCAGTAAACATATGCTACTTATCAAAAATTAAGTAGCTAATTAGTAGCAGAACAAGGACCCAGAGCCAAATGCTGTGACTCCTGTTCTAGAGGGATTTCTACTATATCTTGCTGCCATATGTCTTTTTTTCAATGTAAATGATGCCATTCTACCTTTGCCATTACTATTTTGGAAGTAGGGAAATTTTAGTTTTATTTCGTGACTCATATTTTGAAATCTTTTTTTCCTGGAAGTTCTTAGGCACTGAGTTGGCAGACAATTGAGGTTGATAGGATTTTGTTGAGCTTCCATTCTAATCTTCTTTCTCAGTATGAAAACATTTGTGTGAATGAAAAGAATGGTTTTTCCGTACCGTTGCGAGTTCAGTAGAAAATAGCACAAACAATCTTGTCTAGACCAGCTAGATAAAAAGCAACCTCCATTTGTCCTTATTCTCATAATTCCCAAGTTCAGAACACAATTCAGGCACATGACACCCTCAATTCTGTGTCCCACGCTCAAGTGGGAAACACCTGCCAATCACATGGTATACGTTGCCAAGTGCCAGCACCCTTGTACAACTGGTAATTTTGATACCATCCTTTTTTATTCTCTTTTCAGAACATTTGGTGAACTGAATGTTTTAACTTTAGCCTTATTTTCCTCACAACTTTCGAAAGATATTTTGATTGAAATATCTAATGAGTTTAGAGTCTACGTTTAAAAAATATATATTTTACCTATTATGACAGTCATGTGATTATTAGCAGTCATTCGAGGTTCTGAAAAATACAAAAAAATTCCCCATCACCATTAAAAATGATATTATATTGGAATGCTCAAACACAGACACATATTTAAAATATAGTTTAGTTTCGCTCCATTAGCAGTTTTGCATTTTTCTATCAAATAATGCATAAATAGTCCCTTAAGCAATTTATTAGTCTTTAAAAACATTTTTTAGATGTTGATATAATATCCCATTACTTGGATGTACAGTGATTTAATTAAGGATAGTTGAGAATTTGAGATACTACTAGTAGGCACAATATTTTAAATATTGCGTCTACAGTCCCAAATTGCCTTCCAGCACAGTTGGTAACCATCTTGCTCCCAAATGAAGTCTCTGAGGATCCTCGTCTCGCTCTATCCTTGCCTCTAGCATTGAATATTGCCATTGCAGTGGACTTGGATCCTCATGTTTGATGGTTGCAGGAAAGCTGCTCCACTTTTAAAATCCCATTTGTATTTAGGGCAGTTAGAAGGAGAAAGGGAAAGAAAAAAAAAATATATGTATTAGCTGAATATGCCCATATTGTTTATATATTTTTTCCAGTAGACACCTTCTCACCCCAAACAGAATCCTGTGCCTGTTCATAAAGAAAAAAAGAGAATGGGCATTAAGTTGGCAACTAGGCATTTCTGCTATGGAGGTCAGTATTGCACGGCAACCAGTTCAAACGAGTTCACATCTCGGCTCTGGCATTCACCAGGCCTGTCTTTTTGTGCAAGTGGCTTCATCTCTTTAATCTTCGCTCTTCCTCCATCAAATGGGGTAAATAATGGTACTCCCATCACATGATTT
Source organism: Ailuropoda melanoleuca (assembly GCF_002007445.2). Lineage (NCBI taxonomy): Eukaryota > Metazoa > Chordata > Mammalia > Carnivora > Ursidae > Ailuropoda > Ailuropoda melanoleuca. The sequence goes on along the minus strand of NC_048228.1, from coordinate 88,561,072 downwards.
TAAAGAGAATTGAAGAAATTGTTGTAAAAAGAGGGGTTAATCATGTGTCTAACATTTTGTAGGCATTCATTAAATGTTAACAGTTTGTAATAAAAACTATTAACGCTAGTCCCATCATAAGATTTTTAGGTGCAGTGATCTTTTAAAAATAGGAATATTAATATTTCATACACCTTATATTTTTCACTATTATTAGGAATCTTCATCATATTTTCTAAGTGGTGATAGAAGGAAATATAGGAAGACTATTTACTCTTATAGATGTCTTTATAAATTGCCTATTCAAAATTATTTATATTCTCTACATATTTAGTCTTAACATTTTATCTCCCTTTCCTCCAAAGTTTATAGCTTAATTTTTTCTATCCCGTATTATTACTTTGGCTAATTTTCTGGCACAATGCCATGAAATACAATGTTGATGAACCTCTTTTCTCACTGTTACATTCATGAGAATGACACTACATTTTGTCAATAAGTAAAATGTTTACTGCTTAAGATAGACATGTTTTTCATATAATAAAGATGGTGTTTAATCACTTGAGTTAGGGGTAAGACTTTCTTAAGAATTCTTAACATCACTTGATTCACTTGTTATGTGTGTGTGTGTGTATAAAATATTATCTCACATTAAATGAATCTTTCAATCCTAGACGAAGTCTTACTTAGGCTGGTGTCTTTTAATTTATTTGATTTCTCATATGTAGTTTACTGGTCTTATTAAAAGAAGAGCTACTATTTAAAATACCTACAATAATATTATTCAACATGTAGTAGTACTCACCATGTAACCAGCACAAATACACACTATTTTGATTAATCTTCAGAACCTTTTACCAAGAAAGGACTATCTCGGTACCTCTCTTGAACAGATACTGAAACTTGAGACTTTAAAAATTCTGTAATTTGATCATGGTCATACTAGTAAAAGGTAGAGTTGAGATTTCACTCAAATCTTTCTCACTCCCAAGCTCATCCTTGTAGAAATTATGCTATGTTTTATTTTGTTAATCACAAAAGTAGCTCTCTATATAATTAGAATTTTACACGTGTAAAATACATATTTATTCAGTGCATGTTGTGAAGATACAGACTCCTAAGGGCATTTGGGATGCTGAGTTACTCAGTACTTGCATAGGTCTTCATTGTATTTTCCTCTTGTTTTTAGAGATAAATGTATAATGTAAAATGTGTAATTAATTGAATTTTATTTTTTTAAATTCAACAAGAGATTTTAGAGCTATGAATATACTTTTGCCTACATCCATGGATTTTTTTGAAAGATTTATTTATTTATTTGAGAGAGAGAGAAAGAGGGAGTGCAGCAGGGGAGGATCAGAGGGAGCAGCAGACTCCCCACTGAGAAGGGAGCCTTCAGACAGGGCTCGATCTCAGGACCCTGGGACCCAAGCCTGAGCCAAAGGCAGTTGCTTAACTGACTGAGCCACCCAGGTGCTCCCTACATCCATGGATTTTAACATAAATTTTACTTTCATTATTATCATATTTGCTTAAATTAAAGAAGGATTGAGAAGGAAGAAAGTTTCTTTTTCTTTCAAATGGTTTAGAAATGTCCAGTGCTTCCTTCCATCCCTTTTTCATTCTTACATTCAATGTTCTTCGAGATTACCACCTGTGTTTTTTTTAAGTTAACAGTCAAGGAAGGTTTATTCGAGACTATTGCAATAGGGGAGAAAGAGAGGCCAAAACTCAGTCTAAGCTCAAATTGGCTGAAAAGAAAGTGAGAGAGAGTTTTTAAGACTTAGGGTTAGGGCAATCTTGGGCCCCCTGTGCTTGCTAATTAGCCTTACACAAAAGAAAAGTAAACTATCTGGTATCTCCCTGATGGGAGGTTGTAAAACAACTTAGAGCAGTAGGGAGAGTCAGGCTTCTATCTCCCCAATGAAACTGGAAGACAGGTGGCCATAGGGGGGCACTGTCTTAATGATGATATTTCCGAGGGATGGTTCCCAGGTCATTGAGAAAGACATTGCCGGCTTGTAACACTGGCGAGAAGCTTTAAAAATTATTCATATCTCAAAGAGAAAAAGAGAATGAATTTGCAAGTCTTCAAAGTTAAATGCTTTCAGAAAAGGCAGGTCAGGACATAGAGTCGAGAAATCTACAAGTCTGGTCAGGCTGTGGGGAATGTGAAGGCCATTTTGGTCATTCTATACAAGAATATACAGAATACAAATATAAATGGTTTACCTATTTGATAAACTAGAAAATACGGGAATACAACAGAAAAACTGTTTCCTTTCACAAGAATAGACTGCAAAATTTAAGAGTAAACCAAAGAAGACTGTACAGAGCTTTACAAAGAGATTTGAAAATTTTCCTAAAGAGTTCTCAGATTAGACTTACATGAAATAATCTTTCCTAAATCCATGGGTAGGGGGACTCAACAGCATATAAATTACATAAAATACACAACTGAAAATAAAGTAATGGAATCATAACAGTTGTATGATTAAAATATTACTTTAAACCTGGAGAAACAGACAAGTGGAACAGAAAGTTCTGAATGTATCAATACTTAGGTAGGAACTTTGCCGTGGTTAAGATGTCATCCGAAATTTGTCAGAAAACACTGATTATTAAGTTAGGGTCATTGTGATAGCTGGTGATAGGCACTACATTTCTCAGGATTTTCAGACTAATAAAGATATTAAACATAGTTGTTACATTTAAGAGCTCTGAAGTCATATTGAAGTCTGAGATTCCCAGTTCTTACAAGAGAGCTTTGGAAAATTGTCTTTCCCACTGTATGCCTCAGTTCCCTTTTAAAAAATGGGTATTATAATAGTCATTAACTCATTAGACTATTTCAAAGAGTACATTAAATATATATTACTAAGCACTTACCACAATAACTAGCATGCAATCTAATTTGCTTAAATATGAGCTCTTAGTATATCATTAGTTACAAATAAATGGCAACTTAGTTGCTCTAATATTCTTGATCCCACCTTTTGTCCTCAAGCCCTTGTTGATATTTCTGCATTGCCAGTTGGGATGTAGTTTCAGTAAATGAATCATCCTTGCGTTAGTTCATGAAACAACTGTTTATAGAGTGCCTAGCCAATTTTCTAGGCACTGGGGAAGACAGCAGTGTAAATGTCAGGGAAGGTTAACTTTAGTGAGATAAAGATGTAAGTAGATAAACAAAGTGTTAGCCAGTAATAAATGCAACCCCAAGAATTGAATAGATTGCTAGACTAGTTTGGGAGTGTTAAAAGAAGGGCTATAAGGCCAGTGTTCCTTCAGGGCACTGAGCAAAGCGGCTACTGATGAAATCTATAGCTTTAGAAGGAGCCATGGGCTGTATCCTGGCTTCTGAAGCCAGGACAAGGAGTTTGACTTGTATTTAATATGATAGAAAACTGTTAGAATATTTTGAGCAAGAAGGTAACATGATCTAATTTGTGTTTTAAAAATGTCATTGTACAGAGAATAATTATTAGGGGGCACGTTGGAAGCAGAGAAGCCATCAAGAAATGATATTGGGGGTTAAGGTTGTACTAAGAGAAAAAGATAAGCATTTCATTTTTTTTTAAGATTTTATTTATTTATTTGACAGAAAGAGACAGCCAGCGAGAGATGGAACACAAGCAGGGGGAGTGGGAGAGGAAGAAGCAGGCTCCCCCCAGGATCACGCCCTGAGCCAAAGGCAGACCCTTAAAGACTGAGCCACCCAGGTGCCCCAAGGATAGGCATTTCATGAAGAAGGCTGAGATGGGCTTGATTTACTCGTGGGAGGCCTCTTTTAATGATATATTTTGTTTATTTTTAGTTTGTGATTATTATTACTTTTATTTGTTTGTGGAATTTTCCTTTCTGGATACCTCTGTGGCTTGAGGAAGTACTTGGCTTGGATGTCTGAGGAAGAAGTTCAGACTATGGACAAAATTGGATAGAAGCGCAAGGGGCACAATAAACTTGAAGATTTGAAAGGTTGGAGAATACGATAAAGTCAGGAAGGGAAGTGGGTTTCTTTGGTACAGGGAAAAGACCTTGGTTTTCTGATGGGAATATCAGGTTTCAGGATCTTAAAATAGTTTTATTTACATGTTGAAGAGATTTATGGCATTATGTGGATTGGAAAATAAGGTGATGGGAGTGAAAAAAATTAGAAGGAATGTGAAACTACTCACCCAAGGAAATGGGAACAGACACTTAACTCTTTGAAGAAGCCCATTTTAGGAGTATATGTTTAGGACGTACCATTCACAAATCATTCTGCTGGGAATTATGAAATAGATGCTTGTTGTTGGTGTTTTTTAATTGAATGCATCAAATTTCATGAACTGGAGTAAAACTGTAGAATAAGGAATAGCTCTTGTGATCCTCACTCTACCAAAAATAGGGAGAGAGAGATGTATGAATTTCAGAAGAGTTTCTAGAATGAGAACAGAATGCCAGCCTGGGTGTGGCCACGGTGAGCACAAGGGCACAAGGCTCTCCAAAGATGCTTGTTGGTCCTTTCTGAGTACGGTAAAAGAAAATGGCAAAGAAATATTAACAAAGCTTTAAAAGCTCGAATAGTTAGTATATTGATGAAATTTTTTTCCTCTCTTAATAAAAAGAAAAAAAAATATTTATGTCTTAAATCACCAGGAGACAAATAGCGCTGTGATCTAAATTAGAGTTTTTAAAAGTTGGTTAAATCTTGTTCCAGAGGCACAAGCTTATATTGATGTGAAGCATAAATGAATTACTCTCAGGCCCTGGCAATTGAGTACGCAATAATTACAGCGTAATGAGATAATGAAGAGGCTCTGTCAGGCTTTTTTAGGCAGAGAGGCTGGAGGATACAAATATTTGAAAACAGAGAATACCAATTAGTTTTCATGCTGCCCTATTAGTGGGACGAAGAGTTATATTTTGTCAATTCTGCAGTGAAACGAAGGCAGGAGGGAAACAAAATGCAGCTCACATCGTGGTGCTTGTGTTGAGCAAGTCATGGCCATTCCGTGCTGGACAAAATGGCGTAATTAAAAATCAGATTTCCTTGCCAGCTAAAGCCACCTCTGAACTATTGTGATATACGCGATACGTAGTACAAGGTTGTTGCCTGATTCCTATATTCTATTTGCTTGGAATTAGGATCCTAAATGTGATATTTTTCAGTACTTATGTGTAAAAAAAAAAATCTTAGCGTCCATTTAGGTTAATTACCATTATATTTATGTCCTAGCCGTTTGATCTCTACCAGGCCTGGAAGGGTCGATTAAACTGTATTTAAATTTATTCTGCTTTGTAGGTGTCCACTAAAATGAACATTAGAAGTAGCTGTGCTCTGAGGTTAATTTGTTCTGTAAAATTACCCATATTTCTCCAGAGTATTCATTAGTGGAATAAAACAGAAAACTAATCTAGATGCTAAAGGATTATCATTATAGCCAGACGGATGTCTTTGATAACATTCCAGTTGGGATCACCTCACAGGCCCTGAATAAACAAAGTAGAGTTTGACGGATCTCAGTTCTTACATATGCTCGAGAAAAACACCGATGAAATCGCTGAGACTTGAAAGCCAGTCAGAACCTGTGGAAGCCACTTGCTGTGGCAATTTACTGAAAAGTTTTCAATGACATTTTGATGTGCAGCAGTTCACTCCAGCACGTGTTATTAAGAATAAATTAAACCCAAAATTCCATTATACCTCTCAGCACATTTCAACAATTCAAATGCACTTTCAAGCAACCTTTGGCCCTCAGAGACTGGAAATAACATAAAGGTTGGTAGTTCTTATAAGAAACAAATTACCTTATGTTTTTAACACACAGTCACACACAGATAGAAAACCGAAATTAAAAGTACCTTAGTATCCACCACCTTTTGAAAATAGACATATCATAAAGTTGGCTGCAATTTCCTATTTTTCCTTAATTTTTGTTGTTGCTTGTATTTTCATCAGTTTTATTATAAAAGACTCATCAGTTGTATAACTGATGAAAATACAAGCAACAACAAAAACATAAGTAAGACATAAAAGATCTTATCTCCTCTCTATACTCTCCCTTCTCAAAATGGTAGGCTGTCGTTTACTACGAAATCTTCCACTTCTTGTTCTATTCATTGTCTTGCCTACCCTGTATATACATAGATTTACATTTTTTTTAACTCAAGTTGGATGAGGCCATATGGGCTTTTTTTTTTCCTCTCTCTCTATTTGATGTTTTAACTTAAATTTGTGATTTGGAGGGATTTCTTGAAGGGGACTGGGTAAACCGCAGAATGGAGAAAGAGCTGAGCTACCATCTTGGGAGAGCTCTTCTGTCATTATCAACAACAGGAGCTTGTTGACCATCGGAGGCACTGCCAGGGAGTAGGAAACCCCTTAATTTGTCTATGTTATATAAATTCTGAAACATTAGAAGTATTGTAAAATTGGAATGTTTACAAACTGCCTTTTTTCATTCAGCGTTTCAGGATCATCTTCCCCATATCATTAAACTAATTTAAAAATTTTCATGATGGGGGCGCCTGGGTGGCACAGCAGTTAAGCGTCTGCCTTCGGCTCAGGGCGTGATCCCGGCGTTATGGGATCGAGCCCCACATCAGGCTCTTCCGCTATGAGCCTGCTTCTTCCTCTCCCACTCCCCCTGCTTGTGTTCCCTCTCTCCCTGGCTGTCTCTATCTCTGTCGAATAAATAAAATCTTAAAAAAAAAAAAAAAAAGTTTTCATGATGGTCCATTGCATGTAGTCACCATAATTTACCTAAATATTACCTGATTACACCATTCTATAACTAGGGTGATGCCACTTTTTTTCTGCCGTTAAATGATGTTGTGATTAATATTGTTGAGCATAAATCTTTTTTTCCAGTTTAGNCAGGCCTGGAAGGGTCGATTAAACTGTATTTAAATTTATTCTGCTTTGTAGGTGTCCACTAAAATGAACATTAGAAGTAGCTGTGCTCTAAGGTTAATTTGTTCTGTAAAATTACCCATATTTCTCCAGAGTATTCATTAGTGGAATAAAACAGAAAACTAATCTAGATGCTAAAGGATTATCATTATAGCCAGACGGATGTCTTTGATAACATTCCAGTTGGGATCACCTCACAGGCCCTGAATAAACAAAGTAGAGTTTGACGGATCTCAGTTCTTACATATGCTCGAGAAAAACACCGATGAAANGCGGGCCCTGAATAAACAAAGTAGAGTTTGACGGATCTCAGTTCTTACATATGCTCGAGAAAAACACCGATGAAATCGCTGAGACTTGAAAGCCAGTCAGAACCTGTGGAAGCCACTTGCTGTGGCAATTTACTGAAAAGTTTTCAATGACATTTTGATGTGCAGCAGTTCACTCCAGCACGTGTTATTAAGAATAAATTAAACCCAAAATTCCATTATACCTCTCAGCACATTTCAACAATTCAAATGCACTTTCAAGCAGCCTTTGGCCCTCAGAGACTGGAAATAACATAAAGGTTGGTAGTTCTTATAAGAAACAAATTACCTTATGTTTTTAACACACAGTCACACACAGATAGAAAACCGAAATTAAAAGTACCTTAGTATCCACCACCTTTTGAAAATAGACATATCATAAAGTTGGCTGCAATTTCCTATTTTTCCTTAATTTTTGTTGTTGCTTGTATTTTCATCAGTTTTATTATAAAAGACTCATCAGTTGTATAACTGATGAAAATACAAGCAACAACAAAATATAAGTAAGACATAAAAGATCTTATCTCCTCTCTATACTCTCCCTTCTCAAAATGGTAGGCTGTCGTTTACTACGAAATCTTCCACTTCTTGTTCTATTCATTGTCTTGCCTACCCTGTATATACATAGATTTACATTTTTTTTAACTCAAGTTGGATGAGGCCATATGGGCTTTTTTTTTTCCTCTCTCTCTATTTGATGTTTTAACTTAAATTTGTGATTTGGAGGGATTTCTTGAAGGGGACTGGGTAAACCGCAGAATGGAGAAAGAGCTGAGCTACCATCTTGGGAGAGCTCTTCTGTCATTATCAACAACAGGAGCTTGTTGACCATTGGAGGCACTGCCAGGGAGTAGGAAACCCCTTAATTTGTCTATGTTATATAAATTCTGAAACATTAGAAGTATTGTAAAATTGGAATATTTACAAACTGCCTTTTTTCATTCAGCGTTTCAGGATCATCTTCCCCATATCATTAAACTAATTTAAAAGTTTTCATGATGGGGGCGCCTGGGTGGCACAGCAGTTAAGCGTCTGCCTTCGGCTCAGGGCGTGATCCCGGTGTTATGGGATCGAGCCCCACATCAGGCTCTTCCGCTATGAGCCTGCTTCTTCCTCTCCCACTCCCCCTGCTTGTGTTCCCTCTCTCCCTGGCTGTCTCTATCTCTGTCGAATAAATAAAATCTTAAAAAAAAAAAAAAAAAGTTTTCATGATGGTCCATTGCATGTAGTCACCATAATTTACCTAAATATTACCTGATTACACCATTCTATAACTAGGGTGATGCCACTTTTTTTCTGCCGTTAAATGATGTTGTGATTAATATTGTTGAGCATAAATCTTTTTTTCTCAGTTTAGTTCAATTCCTTAGCCTAGATTCCTAAAATGAAATTATACTTTAAAGCCATTAACACTTTCAGATCATGTGTAGCTTTTCATTTAAATTGAGGTTAAATAGAGAAATCTTTTCTTTAAAGCCTCAAAATGATATTAAGAGAGATTGTGGTTGCTTAATGAAATGAAAGTCTCTTAATCGCTTTGTTTTAAATGCTCCAGCTGATAAGATTCCCATGATTACTGTTCATTAATGCTGATTTTTTTTCTCTCACGGCTACCAAATTTTTATGTCCATAGAACTGCTTTGGCTGTAAACACTGGTACGTACATTTTCTTTAGACGCTTTATTTATTTAGAATTCCTAGTGCCTGTTCAACTATACTGAAAGAAGAGATANATCGCTGAGACTTGAAAGCCAATCAGAACCTGTGGAAGCCACTTGCTGTGGCAATTTACTGAAAAGTTTTCAATGACATTTTGATGTGCAGCAGTTCACTCCAGCACGTGTTATTAAGAATAAATTAAACCCAAAATTCCATTATACCTCTCAGCACATTTCAACAATTCAAATGCACTTTCAAGCAACCTTTGGCCCTCAGAGACTGGAAATAACATAAAGGTTGGTAGTTCTTATAAGAAACAAATTACCTTATGTTTTTAACACACAGTCACACACAGATAGAAAACCGAAATTAAAAGTACCTTAGTATCCACCACCTTTTGAAAATAGACATATCATAAAGTTGGCTGCAATTTCCTATTTTTCCTTAATTTTTGTTGTTGCTTGTATTTTCATCAGTTTTATTATAAAAGACTCATCAGTTGTATAACTGATGAAAATACAAGCAACAACAAAACATAAGTAAGACATAAAAGATCTTATCTCCTCTCTATACTCTCCCTTCTCAAAATGGTAGGCTGTCGTTTACTACGAAATCTTCCACTTCTTGTTCTATTCATTGTCTTGCCTACCCTGTATATACATAGATTTACATTTTTTTTAACTCAAGTTGGATGAGGCCATATGGGCTTTTTTTTTTCCTCTCTCTCTATTTGATGTTTTAACTTAAATTTGTGATTTGGAGGGATTTCTTGAAGGGGACTGGGTAAACCGCAGAATGGAGAAAGAGCTGAGCTACCATCTTGGGAGAGCTCTTCTGTCATTATCAACAACAGGAGCTTGTTGACCATCGGAGGCACTGCCAGGGAGTAGGAAACCCCTTAATTTGTCTATGTTATATAAATTCTAAAACATTAGAAGTATTGTAAAATTGGAATATTTACAAACTGCCTTTTTTCATTCAGCGTTTCAGGATCATCTTCCCCATATCATTAAACTAATTTAAAAGTTTTCATGATGGGGGCGCCTGGGTGGCACAGCAGTTAAGCGTCTGCCTTCGGCTCAGGGCGTGATCCCGGTGTTATGGGATCGAGCCCCACATCAGGCTCTTCCGCTATGAGCCTGCTTCTTCCTCTCCCACTCCCCCTGCTTGTGTTCCCTCTCTCCCTGGCTGTCTCTATCTCTGTCGAATAAATAAAATCTTAAAAAAAAAAAAAAGTTTTCATGATGGTCCATTGCATGTAGTCACCATAATTTACCTAAATATTACCTGATTACACCATTCTATAACTAGGGTGATGCCACTTTTTTTCTGCCGTTAAATGATGTTGTGATTAATATTGTTGAGCATAAATCTTTTTTCTCAGTTTAGTTCAATTCCTTAGCCTAGATTCCTAAAATGAAATTATACTTTAAAGCCATTAACACTTTCAGATCATGTGTAGCTTTTCATTTAAATTGAGGTTAAATAGAGAAATCTTTTCTTTAAAGCCTCAAAATGATATTAAGAGAGATTGTGGTTGCTTAATGAAATGAAAGTCTCTTAATCGCTTTGTTTTAAATGCTCCAGCTGATAAGATTCCCATGATTACTGTTCATTAATGCTGATTTTTTTTCTCTCACGGCTACCAAATTTTTATGTCCATAGAACTGCTTTGGCTGTAAACACTGGTACGTACATTTTCTTTAGACGCTTTATTTATTTAGAATTCCTAGTGCCTGTTCAACTATACTGAAAGAAGAGATACCTCTAAAATAGCACGTAGAAATTAAATCAATATTGAGAAACTTGGTCTACCACTCCTCATAAGAAATGCTCATATTGTATCATTTTCTCCACCACACCAAATCTTTAATTGTATCTAATTTGTGTTTTTGTATTAGTTAAGGTTCAGTAGTAGATTGAATTAACAGGAAGGAGAAGTAACTCACCGAAGTGAAGACAGAGCTGAACAAGTGGCACTGAACGAACTATTTTGGAGAAGTCTCTTGACCTTTTCAGGTAGCCATTACTACGACTCAGTCTGGTGATTACTAGTTTTTGATGCCTCCCAGTCAAAATCTCACCTGCCCAATAATGAGTATCCAACTGGATGAGCTGGGATCCAGGTACAAAAACGTTAAAGCCCATCTAGTCACTGGGGACATAACTCTAAGTTAAGTGGGGCAGGAGAGTAATCCTGAGCAGGTTACAACCCAATTGGCTCAATCAGTCTTATCCATAGTTTCCAAGAGTCTTGAAAGTAATTGGGGAGTATTTTTATAATGTCTACCATGCAAGTGAGAAAACAAATGCAAAGACTGGTTTTAGGGAATTTATTAGATTGGTCTCTTGAAAGCAACTGACACATTATGTATTCTCTAGGAAGTACATAACAGTTTTCCTGTTTTGCTCTTAGCTTCCAGGAAGCTTAGAGTCAAATGAAAGATTAACCTTTATGGCTAACGCATTTGCTTTTCCTAAAAGCTCTGGTTTTGATTTTTCAATTATCTCTTATTTATTTATCATGCATGTCACTATAGATTGGTACACATCCTGTGCTATATGTCAGAAATATAAATAAGTAATAGGAATTATCTTTTGTATAAGGTTATATAAATTGGGACTGACATTAAACTCCAGCCTTTGTATACCAAAATATAGCTTCATTTCCATTTAGCTATCACCCTATTGAAATTCAAAAGCATCCCCAAATCATTTTAAATTTCTGCTACACTGTTATTTCCACAGCTTTATTTCTTTCCATTTCTCAGATTATTTTATTAACAAATAATGATCATTTTGCTAAATACATTTTTAATGTTCCTGTTTATTTAGTCTATTATTACTTGACTCTCAAAGCATAGATTATTAATCCCAAATGCAATTGGCTATTTGCCTGGAACTGGGACAAATGTGATCTATAAATTTTACACTGTGTTGGCAATAAGGTATACTTGGCTGTGTTTTATTTATTTTTTAATTTCTTTTAAGATTTTATTCATCCATTTGAGAGAGAGAGAGAGCACGAATGGGAGGGAGAGGTGGAGGGAGAAGGAGAAGCAGGCACACACACACCCCCGCCGCGAGCAGGGATCCCAAAGTGGGCCTCCATCCCAGAACCCTGGGATCATGACCTGAGCCGAAGGCAGATGCTTAACTGACTGAGCCACCCAGGTGCCCCATACTTGGCTGTATTTTAATGATTATTTTTATTTTAAAAAGTAAAAGTCCTTTTGAGTTAGGGAGTTTGAAGGAAAATAGCAATAAAAAGACTTACAATATGGTAATATATGTGTGTATTACATATGCACACATATATACTCATATACATACGTACATTATAATATATAATATTATATATTATTATGCATATATAAAATTCACTGAAGAGATACACAGAGAACAATTTCTACAGTTAAGAAGTCATTGTCATCTCTGATAAAGGACCTAAGAGAGAAGCTCGAATAAATAATCTTAATAGAATAAAAAACATTGCTTTCTCACCTGGTATCAGAATTTTCTTAGGTAAGAGGGAGTGTTCTTTCTTTCTTTCTTTCTTTCTTTCTTTCTTTCTTTCTTTCTGTAAAATGTCTTGCCAATTCTCTTTGATTTTAGATATTAATATCTAAAAGATATTATCTGGAAAGAAATAGTAAAATAAAAGATAGACTAAGGACTATAAATTTGAGATTGGAGGATGTGGAGAAGGAGGAAAGGAAATTGGATTGGAGAAATGGCAACCACAGAATATGACTGGAATTTGGAGTCTGGAGTGGTGGGAACATGGTCAAAAAAGAAATTTTCAGTAATAAATTGGCAGATGCCTTTTTGAACAAGAATTTTTAAATATTACATTTTAATCTGTTTTTCTGTGATGCAAACTTGCTCCGCCTCCAATTTCTTGATAACAGTATTAAGTTCTGAGTGCCAGAATTTCACGTGTGCACATTTTTATCTTACTTTTTAAAATTTTTTGTTAGGTGGAGTTAGTCAACCAAAGTAAACTATATTCTACTTCTGAAACTGAAACTAGAGAGACAAGAACATCTGAAGAATTTGAGATACGTATGAAGTCAGGTATTTTGTGGTTAAGTGAAAAAGTGTTTATTCCAACAGGGTGATTTGAATAGATTTTGTTTAAATATGAAAGAATTGTATAACCTCACCTGGCATTTGAACTTTATTACTGAAACATAAGGAACAATATACATACCATCAAAGAGGTAAAAAAAAAAAAATCATATGAGATCCAGAGAACAGAAAATTCAATTCAGAATAGTTCAAGCACTTGGTCATATTCACAAGAGTATTTGAAGATGATTTAGAATGCTTCAAAGTGAAGTAAGACATTCCAGAAAGAGAAACATGTTAAAAAGATTATTGAATTTCTTTGGCCTTCAATACATTCATACAATGTGCCTAGAAGAAGTAATCTTAAACCTACACTGAAAAGGGGCTCCTGGGTGGCTCAGTCGGTTAAGTGTCCACCTTAGGCTCAGGCCCTGATCCCAGGGTCCTAGGACTGATTACATCATAGGGCTCCCTGCTCAGTGGGTAGCGTGCTTCTCCCTTCCCTTTGCTCCTTCCTCCACTGATGTGCTGTCTCTCCCTAACTCTCTCTCTCAAATAAATAAATAAAAGCTCAAAAAAAAAAAAAAAAAAAACAAAAAACCTACACTAGAAAGATGGAAGATGTCTTGAATAGGGATACTCAATAGAGACCATCAATGTCAGTGGGCAGAATAGATCTTGAAATTGTGGGAAAAACACCCACTTTATGAATCTATCAACTGTATCAAGACTTGATAGGGCCTTAANTAGAGACCATCAATGTCAGTGGGCAGAATAGATCTTGAAATTGTGGGAAAAACACCCACTTTATGAATCTATCAACTGTATCAAGACTTGATAGGGCCTTAAATAAGACATGCTTCAATTATTTGATATTCTCTATTACCTAGATGTTTGGTTGGATTGGTTATATATATATATATATATA
>NC_048228.1:88537163-88547129 GCF_002007445.2 Ailuropoda melanoleuca | reverse complement strand
ATATATATATATATATGATCTTATGTATTTTATATATGATCTTATATATCTTTTATATGATCTTATATATATAATTTTTATATAAAATTATATATATAAAAGATTGAGAGCCTAATATTCCAAAATCAGTATATTATAATATGTTTTTATCTGAAGATGGTCTGTGTTTCTTATCAATAATGTGATTTTATCCTGGTCATAATGGGAGGGCAGAGTTGGGGTGTCTGTAAGTGATACAATTGGAAGATGGAATGGCAATTTTCTAGTTGCCGGGGCTCAAATTCTTGACTTACATTAGTATATATTCCCATTCACCCTTCCCTTTTCTGAAACACACACAAAACGACACATATATTTATGCACCAAACTCACCTATGAATTTCAGTTTCTAGCAATGTGCCCCAAGGTCATAAGTATATCAAACAACGAAGAGAGGTTTTTAGAAAATGTGGATGATGGAGTACCAAACTAGTTAGAAAACTTAAAATATTAAAAATTTTTAATTGGATGAAAGGAGAATAAAGGAAGAACTTTTGCCCTGATTTGGTCTATAATCGAAGTTATGAGAAACTGACGTTGAGACAGGAACCAAATGGAAATTTAGTTTTTTTATCCAGAAGGCTCACTTCCAGCCTCTTTCCATTCAGTGCTTTCTCAAGAATCTGGTCCTCTCTTTATGCTCTTTACTGTAGTCTCCTTTCATCTGAATCAAATCATAATCTGGGCCATATATTCTAAGGTGATAGTTAAATCCCATAGTGAAGACTATGAAAAGTTTTCTGGCATTGGATAATCCCTCACAAATCTGCTACAAGTTGCATTAAAAATGAGACAAATGGCTTAAACAATCTCTTAGCCTTGAGTTCATTCTAAATGTACATGTTTTATGATCCAGCTTTTAGCAAATATAGCCAGGGGACATTTCCTTGGCATTCTAAGAGCTTTCAGTCAGAGAGGCAATCAAGCCAGTTTCTCTCTGGTGGGTAATTTGGAGGTATGGAACTTGATGGTAGACTAAGTAACACATCTTTGTTTTTCTGCCTGGCAAAGTTATTTTAAAAGCAACAACCACGCTTAATATTTTGTTTAGCCGAGGAATTTAGCCCACCCTTTATTAGTGTCAATACTGAAAGTCCTCATGACTTCTAATTTTTTAAAAATAAAAATATAAATGATACTTGGCTGGTTTTTCTAAGTTTTAAAATTTCAACCTGGATATACTTCGGGTATTTTTATTAAAAAGTAAACTTTAAGCAAAATAAATAGTTTTAACTCACATTTCTCAAAAAAAAACCTGTAATAAGTTCCATTTTCAAAAATTTTTTCAAGTATTTCTTTTAAAAGTGACTTATTAAAAAGCATTAGGAAATGAAATAATGAGATTTTATAATAGATGAAAAATGCCCCTAATTGGTATACTAATTGATTGTACTGATTCACGATGTAAAACACTTTATTTTTCTTTCAGAAAAGCAATTATTTTATCAACCATAATTTCTGTTCTTTTATCTAATTATAATTCATCAACAAAATATGCTTATTTCTAAGTCAGCTGAAATAATAAAATATTGGAAAATATGTTTAAAAAAGAACTGGCATCCAGGGGTAAACACATTTGATGGCTCTGCAAAAGTAATTGACTTAATATGCTCAAATTTTTTCAAATTATTAATTTTTTTTAGGCCTGTACTCTGGTATTTCAACAGACACTTTGAAAATAATTACTATATATTTGCCCTTAAGAAGAGTTTGTTCTTTGTAAGAAATATCTTTTTTTTATCTCTACTTTCTTATGCAAGTGCAAACATTAAATACCTATATACTATTTATTGAAATTCAGAAAGAAAGGAGAGAGTAAGATGGACTATATTCATTTCCATTGCAGCTATAACAGATCACCACACACATAGTGATTTAAAAAACAGACAAATTTATAATTTTACATTTCTGGAGGTTAGAAGTCTAACATAGGTCTTTTGAGACTAAATTCAAGGTGTCAGCAGGGTGGAGGCCCACAAGAGAATCTGTTTTCTTGGGGGTTTGTTGTTGTTTTGTGTGTGTGTGTGTGTGTGTGTGTGTGTATGTTTTCCATATCCTAAAAGATCCTGCATTCCTTGGCTCATGAGCCAAATTCAGCAATCACATTCCTCAGACTTCTGCTTTCATTGTCACATCTCCTTCCCTGACTCTGTGTCTCTCCCCTCCTTTCACCTATAATAACCCTGTGATTACACTGATGCCAGTCAGATAATCTAGAGTAATTTATGCATTTCAAATTCCTGAACTTAATCATATCTGCAAAGTTTATTTTGTCATGTTAAGGTAGCGATTCACAAGTCCTGGCAATTAGAACATCAGCATATTTGGGGAGGGTCATTATTCTGCCTACAAAGTGATAGAAAAAAAAATTTGAGGAATAGCTGAAAACATCCAAAATTTGATTAAGAACTTTAATCTCCACTGCCAAGAAATGTAACAAAATCCAGGCAGCATAAATGCAAAGAAATCTACTACTAGACATATCACTATAAAAAGATTGAAAGACAAAGACAGAAAGCTTGAAAGGAATGGGAGAAAACTAATCAGACCAGATTTATTTATTACATTTTACTTTTTCTTTTTTTTAAGATTTATTTATTCATTTTAGAGAGAGAGAGAGCGCACACACACACACGCAGGGGGAGGAGCAGAGGAAGAAGGAGAGAATCTCAAGCAGACTCCCTGCTGAGCAGGAAGGCTAATGTGGGGGCCCCATCTCACAGCCCTGAGATCATGACCTGAGCGGAAAACAAGAGTAGACCATTTAATCAATTGAGCCACCCAGGCTTTTTTTAAAAAAAGTTACAACTATATTCTGTCTTTAGGAGACACACTTTAGATTCAAAAAAATAAAGTAATACCAAATAAAAGAAAAAGATGAAAAAAATGTATCATACAAACAGCAGACCTTAGAAAGTTAGAGTGGCTATTCTAATTTAAAATAGAATAGGTTTCAAAGAAAACATGTTGCTAGAAATAAGGAGGAACATTTTATAATGATAAAAATTATTTAATTTTTATTTTGTTATATAATTGATATAATCCATCAGGTAGCTATAGCAGTTACAAGCATAGATCACTTAACAATATGGTCCCAAAATACATGAAGCACAAACTGAAAAACTTGGAGAAATAGGCAATTCAATAATAATAGAGGCTTCAATGTCCCACTTTTAATAATGGATAGAAACACGGACAGAAATAAGATAATAAGTTAAGATTTCCATGACATTATACAACAAGTATTCTAAAAGATTTATAAAGCACTCCATCCAACAATGGCATGATATATATTCTCTCAAGTGTACATCAATGTTCTGCAAGATAGACCATAGGCAAGGCCATGAAACACTTTTTAATAAAATCAATTTCTTAAAATTATACAAAGTATGTCCTCTACACAGAATGAAATGGAATTTAGAAATCAATACAGAAAAATGGGAAATGAACAAATATGAGGAAATAAGCAACTTATGAATAAATAACCAATGAGTTAAAGAAGAAATTGATAGGGAAATTAGAAACTAACTTAAGATGAGTTAAAATGCAGATGTATATAAGGGATACAATATAAAGCAGTGATTAGATGGAAATTTATAGCTGTAGGGTCTATACTAAACATGACAAGTCATCTTAAATAACAAAAGTTAATTCACTGGGGAAAAAAGGGAGAGAAAAGTAAATCTAAAGCAAGCAAAAGAAAAGAGATAAGACTGGAGCAGAAATCGATGAAATAGAGAAAAGAAAAAAAAAATGGCGAATACTGACAAAACCCAAACCAAAGTTGATTAGAATGGTTTTAAATAGAAGAAAAAAATAGAAGTGGTAAGTTCACTTCTGTTCACAACAATTGACTGAAAATTTGGGGCATATACATTGCATTTTTATAGTATCTTCTTCCTCCAAAAAACCATGTGAAGGGTAAAATGTTTATCATAATTCTCATCTTACAGATGAGAAGGCTGAGATGGAGGCAAATTAATTTACTCAAGTTCATGAAAGAATATAGGTTCTAATACTCATTTAACATGGTTTTAGCTATTATGTATTTCTACATAAAAATCTATGCAGATTACAATTCACTGATGCTCTTTCATTTATATGCCTTTCATCTTAACCTTTCACCCTGACTTTTAATGACTTTCTTTTAATGGAAAACTAAAAACTGGGATCAGAAAAGTTGAAAAGGAGCATGGTGAAGTACATTTAATTGCAACTAAATGTACTGATAGATGATCAATTAATAACTAAGCAGTCAATCATTCCTTTTTTTCTTGAGATACAGTTGATATATAACATACTAGTTTCAGGTGACCAAGATAATGATTCAATATTTGTATGCACTGAAAAATGATTAGCACAATAAGTATAGTTGCCATCCATCTCCATATAGTTATAACTTTTCTCTTATGATGAGAACTTTTAAGATTTACTTTATTAGCAACTTTCAAATATGCAATACAATACTATTGACCATAGTCACTGTGCTATACATTACATCCCATGACCTACTTATTTTATAACTGAAAGTTGGTTTCTTTTGACCCCCTTAACCCACCCCCACCTCCTTCCCCTCTGGCAACACTGATTTCTTCTTTGTATCTGTTGAATTTTGTTTTGTTATGTTTAGTTTGCTCACTTGTTTGTTTAGATACTACGTATAAGTGAAATCATACGGTATTTATCTTTGACTTATCACTCAGCATATCCTCAAGGTCCATACATGTTGGAAGTGGCAAGATTTCATTCATTCTTATGACTAAGTGGTGCTCCATTCTACCTATATAACACATTGTCCTTTTCTTTTTTTGTTTGTTGGGAGGTTTTTGATTACTGATTCAATTTCCTTACGAGCAATTGTTCTATTCAGATATTCAGTTTCTTCATGATTTAGTCTTAGACGAATGTATGTTTCTAGGAATTTACCCATTTATTCTAGGTTGTCCAATTTGTTGGCATATAACTGGTTAATAGACATGACCTTTATCTTATGACTTTTACAGTATCTCTTCTTTTATTTCTGCTTTTATTTTTTAGTCTTCTCTCTTTTTTTCATAGTGAGTCTAGCTAAAGGTTTGTCAGTTTTGTTTATCCTTTCAAAGAACTAGCTCTTAGTTTCATTATCTTCTCTAGTGTCTTTTTAAGTCTCTGTTCCATTTATTTCTACTCTTTATGATGTCTTCTACTAATTTCAAGCTTCATTTGGGTTTTTTTGTGTGTTTGTTTTTTTCTAGTTCCTGTAGATGTAAAGTTAGGTTGTTTATTTAGGATTTTTCTTGTTTCTTGCGATAGTCCTGTATTACTGTGAACTTCCCTCAGAATTTTGGCTAAATCTCATAGATTTTGGTATGTTGTATTTCCATTTCACTTGTGTCAAGGTATTTTTAGAAATTTTTTTCTTTTGATTCCTTAATTGACTCATTGGTTGTTCAGTGGCATGTTGTTTAATCTTCACACATTAGTGATTTTTCCTGTTTTCTCCTTATAACTGATTTCTAGTTTCATATCATTACAGTCAGAAAAGATGCTTAATATAATTTCAATCTTCCTAAATTTATGGAGACTTGTTTTGTGTTCTAACATATGATCTGTCCTAGAAAATATTTTTGTGCACTTGAGAAGAATAGGTACTCTGCTGCTTTTGAACGGAATGTTTTATATATATTGATTAAATCCATCTGGTCTAATTTTTCATTTAAGATCAATGTTTCCTTTTTGATTTTCTGTCTGGATGGTCTATCATTGATATAGGTCGGGTATTAAAGTCTCCTACTGTTATTGTATTGCTGTCAATTTCTTCATTTACGTGTGTTAATATTTGCTTTACTATATCTAGCTGCATCTATGTTTGGTGCATAAATATTTACAAATGTTCTATCCTGTTGGAGTGACCTTTTTATCATTATGTAATGACTATTTTTGTCTTTTATTACAGTCTTTTTTTCTAACATCTATTTTGTCTGATATGAGCATGGCTACTCCAGCTTTCTTTTGGTTTCCGTTTGTGTGAAACACCTTTTTCATTCTTCTACTTTCAGTCTGTGTGTCCTTATCTAAAAATAATCTTTTGTAAGCAGCATCCAGATGTTTGTTATCATTATATCATCATCATTATTATCATTATTTTATCTATTCATTCACTCTATGTCTTTTTATTGGTCAATTTAGTTCATTTACATTTAAAGTAATTATTGACAGATACACACTAATTGGCATTTTGTTAATTGTTTTCTGGCTGTTCTGTATTCTTCTCTGTTCCTTTCTTCTTTTGCTTTCTGCCCTTCTGTTTTTGTTTTGTTTTGATTAATATTATTATGTTCAGCTAGCCACTGTATAGCACATCATTAGTTTTTGATGTTGTGTTCAATGATTCATTAGTTATGTATAACACCCAGTGCCCTTCTGGTTTGATGATTTTCTTTACTGTTATGCAAAGATTCCTTTTTCATTATCTTTTTGTGT
Organism: Ailuropoda melanoleuca; assembly: GCF_002007445.2. Lineage (NCBI taxonomy): Eukaryota > Metazoa > Chordata > Mammalia > Carnivora > Ursidae > Ailuropoda > Ailuropoda melanoleuca. The sequence goes on along the minus strand of NC_048228.1, from coordinate 88,540,628 downwards.
CTACGATAGGTTTTTGCTTTGTGATTTCCAAGAGGCTCACATATAATAGTATTTTTTAAGTTGATAGCAAGTTAAGTTTGAGTGCATTCTAAACCTCCATATTTTTACTCTTCCCACATTTTATATTTTTCATGTCATATTTTACATATTTTTATTTTGTGTACTCCTTATCTAATTACTGTATATATATATAATTATTTTTGCTATTTTTATCTTTTAACCTTAATATTAGCTCTTAACAGTGATTAATCCACTATATTTACTATATATTTACCTTTTTCTAGTGAGATTTTTACTTTCGTATGTTTTCTTCTTACTAATAGGTGACCTTTCTTTTCCACTTAAAGAAGTCCCTTTAACATTTTGTATAAAGCCTGGTTAGTGGTGCTGAACAACTTTAGCTTTTGCTTCTATGGAAAACTCTTATCTCTCCTTCAATTCTGAATAATAACTACGTGGGGTAGAATATATTAGCTGAAAGATTTTTCCCTTTAGTACTTGGATATATCATGCCACTTTTTTCTGAACTGCCTAAAAATCTGCTGGTAGACTTTGGGTGGGGGGTACACTTATATGTAATACTGTTTTTCTGTTGCTGCTTTTAAGATTCTTTATTTTTGACATTTTAATTATAATATATCTCGGTGTGGATTTCTTTGAGATCATCTTATTTGGAGCTATCTGGGCTCCCTGGATCTAGATGTGTTTCTTCCCCCAGGTAAGGGAAGTTTTCAGCTATTATTTTCTCAAATCACTTTTCTACCCTTTTTCCCTCTTCTTCTGGGACCCCTGTTCCACAAATGTTAACACACTTCAGACCTATAGGTCCTTTTAATTATCTTTACTTTTTTAAATTATTGGGTTTTATTTTTCCTGCTCTGTCTAGGTGAGTTTCCTTGCTTTGTCTTCCGGCTTGCTGGTCCATTTTACTGCTTCATCGAATCTGTTGTTGAACCTGCCTAGTGTATTTTCTCAGTTCAGTTATTATATTCTGCAGCTCTGCGACTTCTGTTTGGCACTTCTCATATTTTCTATCTCTTTGTCGAAGTTCTCACTGTGTTCACCCATTCTTTTCCTGATTTTGGTGATCATCTTTATGAACTTTACCTTGAACTCTTTAACAGGTAAATTACTTATCATTTTATCAAGGTATTTTTTTCTGAGGTTTTACCTCGCTCTTCTACCTGGAACGTATTCCTCTGTTTCCTCATTTTGCTTAAGTCTCAGTGTTTATTTCAATGTATCAGGCAAAACAGCTACTTTTCCCTGTCCTGAATGAGTGACCTTTTGTAGAAAATGAAACTTCAACCTTGCCCTACCTCTTGGTTGTCCCTTGAAACTTTGTGATTGTCTAAGCAATCTGATTTATTCCTGATAGGTCCCAGTTGTTGTTGATGTACCAAGATTGGCCAGTATTCTAAAGGGAGAGATTTCAGTCAGCACCTAGATTGAGGCTCATTGGAAACCAGACCTGTGGGTAGCAGCTTTTAAAGTATGCTAATATATATCATCCTGTGGGACCACAATTGTAAACCTTGCTGACCTCCAGACCTGACAATATTGAGATGTCCCTTGGCCACAGTTGCAAAATCAGGTCTCTAGAAAAGTGTATAAGCTCCTTTCTGGAGGTACCAGGGAGTTGTAGCAAGGCCAAGAGAGAGCACAAAGATGGCCTACATTCCTTGGGAGCACCTCCATAGGCTCTAAATGGGGGACAAACCTGAAGCTTTCCCTCCAGGCTAAAGGTCCAGATAAATGGCCTTTTACAGAGGTAGACTAGAAGTATGTTTCAACACAGTCTGTGCAGTGCCCTGTGGTCTGGAGCCTACTAAGGTCTCTCTCTCTGATTGTTTCAATTCTGTGGGGTCCAGAAATGCAAGCCTCACTGACTGTCAGAGCCAGGTGCTCAAGCGTCATGCCTGTGTAAACTGCACATCAGCCAGCGTTAGCAAGACGGCAGGAGAGTGTAAGGCCAGGATGTGTCCATAGGTTTCAGCAGGGAAGCGGGAGAGTGCAGGGCATGCCCATTTTAATGGAACAGGCTTAGTGGAACAGGGGAGAGGATTGTGACTGCATGTACCTGCCCATGCTTGCAAGGTAAAGGGAAAGCACCAAAAAAAANAAAAAAAAAAAAAAAAAAAAAGAAAGAAAAGGTGTCCATGACCTCCAGCTTGGGGAGTGTTCCAACAGGCCCCTGCCCCTCTGGCAGATGCTTTAAGATTAGCTGACAAGTCCCTTCCACATATGGTCTAGGTACTTTTCAAACTGCTGTTTTTTTTGTTATTTTGTTTTTTTGTTATTTTTGTTATTTTTATTTTTTTTCTGGGAATCTGAAATGAATGTCCAAGCCCTTTAAGAATGGAATCTCAGTTCCCTACAGTTCTTTGGGTCTCTTGGACATAAGCCTTGCTGTTTTTCAAAGTCAGAGTTTTGGGGGTTCACTTCTCTGGTGCAAGTGCCAAGGCCTGGGGCCTGATGTGGGACCCAAATCTGTCACTCAGGGAGAAGCTCCATATTTGTGAGATCCTTCTAGATTGTTGGTTGCAGTGCTGGGGAGGAGTTTTGATGAGACTGTGTGTGTCTCTGTCTCTCCTACCTGTCTCGATGCGACCCTTCTATCTTTTATTGTGGCAGGACNTGCGACCCTCCTATCTTTTATTGTGGCAGGATTTGTTTCATATGTAGCTGTATATTTGATGTGTCTGTGGGAAGAGGGGAGTGAAGGCTCTTCTATGCCACCATCTTGAGATGCTCATTTTTACACCTGTCCATTTATATGATAGTTTATGTAGAGAATCCCTCTACATTATCTTATTTCACTTTAAAACAAACCATATCAGAAATTTTGTGTTGCTCCTTTGTGTTGTACAACACCAAAAGGATTACTTTTATTTATTTTCGCACTGAATTGCTTGTTATTGTTATAACACATTCATGTGATTTTGATTAGGCTCAAAAACAAAGAAAAGCATTCTAAAGAAGTCTTAAAGTGCCAGGTAGAAGAACGAGGAGGAAACAACTTCAAGGCATGAGGACAAAGAAACAAGACCATAAGTTGAAAGAAATTCTGTTGAAATCAGAAACACTGATAATGATGAGTCCTTATTTTGGTTATTCAGATTTTATGTAAATTTATGATTAATTGAAAAAAAATTTTAAATGTTGGAAATCTTCCTGATTTATAGTAGAACACTTTTCTTTTTAATATTTATGCATCCATTTAGCAAATATTTATTTCACTCCTATGACTCCTGTATTCTTTCATTCAACAAATATTTACTGATCAACTACTATGTGTTAAGTGTTATGCTAGACATAAAAAAGAAAACAATGAAAAAACCAGTCTTCTGCTGTGGAATTTAAACCATAGTGAGGGATAGAGACATTGAGATATCAATTTATAGAACAAGAATGATGAAATTTAGTGCACTGAGTGGGAGTTCAGTGCACTAATCCAAATTGAGT
>NC_048228.1:88515012-88537063 GCF_002007445.2 Ailuropoda melanoleuca | reverse complement strand
TAATGGTAGTAGAATATCATCTGCCAGTGCTCCCTAACTTTTTAAATTCAGAGAAAAACGCCGAGAGTTGTGCGTCTGTGCCAGGATGCTCTGTGGCTGATCTGACTGGCATCCAGCACACGTTTTTCCTGGGAGTACATTGGAAATAAATAGAAAAAAAAAGGTTTGGGGAAGCCTTGTCACAGCATAAGAGAATCTTCAGATCAGCAAGGAGTTTGCATAATAGTTCTACAATAGATTGGTATAATTAATTAGTATATTCAAAGTGTCTTGAATAAGTGAGTTAAGCTCATCCTTTAAAACTTTGAACTTTGACCTGACCGTCTTTATTTCTGTGAACAGTTTGTAAAGAAAAAATACATTTTTTGGTAAGAAATTTGGAGGTTAGGGTGAGCTAGTCTCACAAAAAGAGATTTGTTTTAAGTCTGTGAGAATAAAACTTAGAAAATTATTTGCACTGAGAATAAAGCAAGCTAGAATATAGATATGTAAATTTTGCCATTCAGTATACATTTGCTAATCACTAAGAGACTGGCAAGTTCACTGCCTCATAGAATTTGCATGCTAATGAGGGAGAAAAGAAAATCTTCAAATAAACAAGATAATATACAGTAAGTACCAAGTAATAACATCGACTCTGCACATCATATTCCTCAAAATTTACTTGATAAAGTCTGAGAACACTTTATATTTTCACATTAATAATATTTTCTATTAGTTATTTTTCTTCTTTGTTTTTAATTTTGGTCTTTTCAGTGGCAAAATGAGTTGACTTTATCTGACAAAACTTAGAATGAGAGAAATTTTGTTTCCAGCTTATATCCAAAGTAGTTATCGTCTGTTCTTATATTTTTTGTTTTCTTTTCATTCTTTTCTCTTTTCTTCTTTTCTTTTTTTAAGATTATTTTTAGGCATTCAAGTCCTGTTTCTTGACTCTATTTGCTAGGTACATCCATCTTATCTCTTGTACACCTAATTCAAAATAAGCAAAGATCCAATTTCCAGAGGTTTTCCCTGGAAAAACCCTGAGTTGACACATGAAAAATACATCTAATTTTTTAAGTTCCGACTTTCTTGAGAGAGAAAGTTGTAAGCAACTCCTAGAGTATTTTCAAACTGATCACATGCAAATATAGAAAGGGGATGCATAACAATTCGTTCTTTGACCAGGAACTTGGCAATACAAGAAGTCAGTCATGAGTACAGGATTACATATTGCTTTTGCCTTCTAGAAACAGGGACAGCCCAATTTTATATGATCTTCAATTCCATTTAAAAGAAAAAAACATACCTCTGAATTTAGTGTGATACTTTTAGCAATGTAGTAATTGTAAAAAGACTTATGAAGAATTTAGAGGATAGCTATTTATAAGGAACTCCTTGCTGGCTTGCAGATTCTAGAATGATTTCTAAGAAACATGGAAGTTGGAAATCTATTACAAAGGGCAGTTTCTCCCTTCAACTTCAGCTCACTTGATACACACACACACACACACCACAGACACACAAACAGGTATGAATACATGCTGAAATAAACATTATATAGAGGCATGAAAGGAAAAAAATAATGAAAGAATAGATTTGCATGCTGAGAGAAGAAAAGCAAATCTCAAATTAATATTTTTAATATTTTGAATGAGCTTTTAATGTTTTCTTATAAAATTAGTATATATTTATTATAAAAATTCAAGTAATGCAGAAAATCTCACCAAAGAAATTAAAGTGAGTCTTTAATCAAAACAGGAATTGTAAATTAGAAGATTTGTCTCTGGTATGTGCATGAGCACATGTGCAAACACATGAATATGAATGTAAATTAAACATTGCCAAATTTACCAATATTTAGAGGCATTATTCATGTTCATGATTCAATATCCCCTGCATTTTACATTTACGTCTACCAATTTATCCTACAGATAATCCCATTTTTTAAGCACTTTCCTATTGCCAAATTTTAAATTCTTTCTAATACTTGTCCTATTTAAATAACTTTGTAGTAATCATGTGTGTATCTTTATGGTTACCGTAAAAGAAAAAAATTCCTAAATGTAGAATAAGTGGGAAAAAGAATCTTTCCTTAATGTAAACTGCCAATTTATTTCAAGTGATCCTGAAATATTACCCCATTCTGCACTAACAATAGCAGTAGAGAGAGAATTGCTGATTTTTCCTTGCACACTATTATTGGAACTTATGACTGTTTTCATTTTCGCAAATTGAATAGGAAATATCTGTTGGCATCTGTACATCTATTTTATAAATTGCCTGTTAATATGTTTTGCCCAAATTTATCAGTTTCTTTGTCTTTTTCTTTTTGATTTCTAATTTTTTGCTAGTAGGTGTATTAAGCAAGATATGTATATGTGAAGTAAATGCTCAATTTTTGCTTGCTTTCACTCTCCCCTCTCTATCCTGCTTTTTAATATGCACATTGAAGCATTAACATGACCAAGTGTTGCAAAATTTTCTTTTAGGCATTATGCAAGAAGTCTCCCCTGTTATAGAGATAAATGCACACCTATATTTTGGGCTAATTTTCTGATTATAGCTTTGTTGTTTTTTAAAATTTTTTTAAGTTATTTTAATCACTTGGGGATCATCAGGGCAAGTGCGCTCCTTAGTCTCCATCATCTATTTCACCCGTTCCCATCCACCTCCCCTCTAGTAACCACCAGTTTCTTTTCTATGGTTAAGAGTTGGCTTCTTTCTCTCTCTCTTTTTTTACCCCTTTGTTCATTTGTTTTGTTTCTTAAATTCCACATATGTGTGAAATCATTCAGTATTTTTTCTCTGACTACTGTCACTTAGTATTATGTATATGTATATATATACACATATATATGTATATATGTACAGTACATATACGTATATGTGGGTATATATGTATATGTATATACATGTGTGTATATATGTGTGTGTGTATATGTGTATGTGTGTGTGTGTATCACTTCTTCTTTATCCATTATCAGTAGATGGACTCTTAGGTTGCTTCCATATCTTGGCTATTGTAAATAATGCTGCTATAAACTTAGGGGTACGTGTATCCCTTTGCATTAGTGTTTTTGTATTTTGGGGGTAAATACACAGTAGTGTGATTGCCGGATCATATGATAATTCTATTTTTAAGTTTTTGAGGAACTTCTGTACTGTTTTCCACAGTGGCTGCACCAGTTTGCATTCCCACCATCGGTGCAAGAGGGGTCCTTTTTCTCTATATCCTTGCCAGCACCTGATGTTTCTTGTGTTTTTGATTTTGGCCATTCTGACAGGTGTGAGGTGAAAGATCATTGTAATTTTGATTTGCAGTTCCCTGATGATGACTGACTATGAATATATTTTCAGGTGTCTGTTGGCCAAAGGTATGTCTTCTTGGGAGAAATGCCTGTTCATGTCTTCTGCCCATTTTTTAATTTTGTTTTTTGGATGTTGAGTTTTATAAGTTCTTTATATAGTTTAGATATTAACCCTTTATGAGATATGTCATTTGCAAATATCTTCTCCCATTCCATAGGTTGCCTTTTAGTTTTCTTGATTGTTTCCTTTGTTGTGCAGAAGCTTTTTTATTTTGATGTAGCCCCAGTAGTCTATTTATACTTTTATTTCCCTTGCCTTAGGGAACCTATCTAGAAAAAAGTTTCAATGGCAAGTATCAGAGAATATAATGCTGTTCTTTTATATTTAAAAAATTTGTTTCTGAGGGATAATTTTTTACTTAATTTTATACAAAACAACGAGCCAAATGTCCACATATCATTTGGCTAATATTCTACCTTTTCACACAATCTTGAAACACCACCATTTTGTGTACAAATAAACACATATAAACAAAATTATGTACAGGTTTTCTCACACACAATCTTTTAAGAAGCTTACCATTCTGTTTAAAAATCTACTTATGTATTCTTCTCCATGTAATATAGTTTAATATACTATTATATCCAGATCATACAAATCCCTTCTCACTACTGTTCACTTTTATAATTTTCTTGACAATTGTGATGGAAATTTTTTCTCACATGAATTCAAATATCGCTTGGCCTAGTTACAGCAAGATATTGGGATTTTTAATTAGAATATATTAAATTTAGATATTAGTCTGTGGACAACTCATATGTTATAGAGATTTCCTAGAAAAGTTTACCACGATGACTTATGAATCAGAAAATAGTTCTCAAATGCCTTCAAAGACTCTTGGTATCTGTATGGATTATCTGTTTTTTGCTCTTTTACCTTCACCTACTGATATAATGAATACCAGATGTCTTACTTCCCTACTAGACAAAATCTAGGTTTCAGCAATATTTGTCTGTAAATGAGACCTACCCAATCAGTCTTTAATCCCCACAACTCCACAAAAATGGCCTTCATGATCTTATAAATAATACCAAGGGCCACATCCTTCAGAACCCATATGACAATTTTATTGTGCTCATTGTAACATCTTAGCTGCATTCTAGGGCAAATTAAATTTCCATTACACCACTTACTTAATTGGACTTCAACCACATTGGCTTTCCATTATCTGTCTTTTCTTACCATCTTCCTTAGAATTCTAATTATTGGAATGCTAAAGGTTTCTACTCTCCCTTTCACTATTCTGTTTTCAGTGATTTTATTTAATCTCAAGGTTTTATGTCTTTCTAGTTTAGTTCCCAAGCCCTGAAATCCTCCCTGAGTTTCAGAGGCACATAATGCTATCCTATTTAAGATACTATTGGATTTTGCCTATCCCATGTTTTATTTAGAGATTTTAAAAATTCCATAGCCTTAATATTGGTTTCTGAGTCTTCCTGTGTTATATTTAGCATGTTTGTTAATGGGAATGTATTAACTTAATGAAAAAAAGTCATTTGTTTTATGCTCTGAAGAAATATAAATAGTATGTAATTTATCTGCTAAATTAGGCTAGTATATTTTTAATAAATAGTCTCCAGAAAATATGAATTAGTAAGATTTACTTAAAGAAAGGACAAAATGTGAAAGTAGTATTTAATTATGGAATAAAGAATTATCAAAAATTCTTTCTCCAAAAAATTTTCTGATGTCAAATTTTAAGAATTCCCTTAATATTTAATTATAATGTGTTAACCTACCCATATTATTTTACCCACTTGAATCTGTGATTGATTTGTAAGAGATCTGGTCTGGAGAAACAGGTATGGAAAAGTTTACAAAAGGCATTTTGAAAAATGTCAATGAGATGAACCATTGTCCTAATGGAATTAAGAAGTCAGTGAAAACTATTTAGTATCAGAATGATAAACAGATTTCCATGTTACTAAGTCTCCCCAGCCCCACAGTGAATTAGAAGGTATACTTCTACCTATAAAAATCTTTTCAGATGAAAGTTAGAATTGGTCAGTACACTGGCATTGGGCAGGTAAGGAGAATTTTAATTTCAGAAATAATAATATATGCCATTTAGTAATAGTAACTTTGTGCTAGGCACTGCTTTAAGTGCCTTATCTATATTATCTCCTTTAGTCCAACTGAATGAGTGCTATTATTATTATTTCCAATTCCTAGATGAGAACAGGAAAGCAGAGGCATTTAGGTCACATTTCTCAGATCACATAATATTGGATAGTGGATACAGAATTTGAATCCAATCAACTCACCTCGGAGACATTGGTTTGATGGCTATAAAATTACAGCTCTCCAGTACATCTAAGCTGGAGGAGTAAGAGGTTATGTAAGTAATAGGTGTAGGAGTGGGGAATGTTTAATCCTTAAGAAATATTAATTGAGCATTTTTGTCATGTCAACACAGCCTAGAATTTCAAGCTTATTTTTCTTACAAGATGGTGGAACCAATCTTCAAAGTAATTGAATTTAGTAAGAGAAGATGCATTACATTTTCAACTGTGGATCTTGGGTTATTCGGGGGTAGTGTCCATCAGGTTATTAGGTATACTACTCTGATTTTAGGAGAGAGATTCATCCAGGGTATGTAATTTAGGGAGGTGTCATCAGTTAAAGTGATAGATGAATTTATGGGCATAGATGAATTCCCATGAGAAAGAATTTAGTCTTATATGAAAAAATAACCCAATATAGCTTTCTTAGCAAAGAAAGACATGTAAAAGGGATTGCAGGAATATAACCCATTAGGTATAACATTATGAAATAACTGAAAGATGTTGATAAATAAAATAAAAGAATAGCTAAGAAGAAAGATTTTCAGTAGTACAGCTGAGAGGAGTATTCTAAGACCAGGACTAAGAAAGTATACACTAAACATGGAAAACAGAAAATATGTCCTGGCCTTGGCAAAAGAAGTTCAAAGGAAAAAAACAAAACAAAACAAAACACTAAAGCTGTTCAAAAAGCTATTTGAAAAGGAACAAAAAAAAAAAATTCCATTTAAAAGAGCACCCAAAAGAATAAAATAATGAGTAATAAACTTAACTATGGGAATGAAAAGTACCCAACTATGTTTTGCTAACTGAACATAATATAAATAAATAAATAAGAAAATTACAAAATGTTGATGAAAAGAATTAAAGAAGACCCAAATAAATGAAAAGACGTTAAAGTTTATGGGTTGGAAGGCTTAATATTGTTAAAATATTCATATTGCTCAAAGTGGCCTACAGATTAAATGCGATCCTTATCAAAATCCCAACAGCATTTTCTCCAGGAATAAAACAAACAAACAAAGAAACAAACAGTTCACAATTCATATGGAACTACAAAAGACCATGAATAGTCAAAACAATCTGAAGGAAAAAAGAAAAAAGAAGAAAAAAAAAAAAACAGCTGGAGGCATTACACTTCCTGAATTCAAACTGTATTATGAATCTATATTAATCAAAACAGTATGGTATCGGTATAAAGAAAACCTATGGACCAAAGAAACGTAGGGAGCTTAAAAATAAATCCAGGCATATATGATAAACTGATCTTAGAAATTATTTCTTGGACACAACATCAAAACCTAGGGGACAAATCCAAAAATAAATAAGTATGACTACATCAAACTAAGAACTTCCTCATAGCAAAGGAATTAATCAATAGGGTGAAAAGCAACAACAAAATGGGAGAAAATATTGGTGAGCCATATATCTGACAAACAGTTAATCTCCAAAATATATTAGGAACTCCTACAATTCAATAGCAATAAATCTGGTATCCCAATTAAAAATTGGATAAAGACTAGAATAGATATTTCTCCAAATAAGACATACAAATAGCCACCAGGTATATGAAAAAAATGTTCTTCACTAACCAAGGAAATGCAAATCAAAATCATGAGATTTCATCTAATACTTGTCAGGAGGCCTGTTATTAAAAAAAAAAAAAAAAGCCACCAAATGTTTGCTAGAATAACTAGAATCCATGTTTTCTAAATTGGAACCCTTGCACACTGTTAATGGGGATGCAAAATGGTGAAACTTCTATAGAAAACAGCACGGAGACTCCTCAAAAAATTAAAACTAGAAAACGATATGATCCAGCAATCCTTTTTCTATTTATCCAACAGCATTGAAGTCAGGATCTCATTTATTTTAGCACTCCCTTATTCATTGCAGCAGTATTCATAATAGCCAAGGTTTCTAATGTCTAATGACAAATGACAGATAAATAAAATATGACTTATTCTCTACCTATTTTTCTATTATTTATTTATCTATCATCTACCTATCACCTATCATTGATCTATATCTACTTAGATATAGATACACACATATATACACAGAGAGAATGCAATTAAACTTTAAAAAAGGAAAAGAAATTCTGCAATATATGGCAACAAAAATGAATCTTGAAGACATTATGTTGAGCGAAATAAACAAGTCACAGTAAGACAAATACGGCATAATTCCACTTACCGGAAGTATCTAAAAGAGTCACATTCATAGAATCAAACAGTGGAATGCTAGTTGACAGGGGCTATGGGGGGCAAGGAAATGGGAAGTTACTGATCCACAGGTATAAAGATTCAGTTAAGAAATCTGAGTAAATTCTAGGGATCTGTACAACATTGTACAGTAACGTGTTGTACTCTTAAAAACTGAAAGCAAGCGTCTGTGCTAAAACCAGCTAACGAGCATTACCCCCCAGATATAACGGAGGAATATTGTATATCAATAGGTTTAAGACTACGGATTATTGGGGATGATTATTTCATGTAAAGACTAGATGTGAAAAACAAGGAAATTGTTGTTATTGGTGATAAGGTACAAATAAAAAGGAAGAGATATGTTAAAGGTTATTTTAGGAACAGAAGCAGCAGGCCTGGAGATTTATTGTATTTATTATGTTCAAAAATCTTGAAAGACACAATTAAAAAGTATTTAACAAAGTCCAGAAAAATAAGAAGAAAAAGAAAAAAAATGACACTGGAGATAGGAAGCCATCATAAAAATTTCTTTTCAAAAATTGTTTAAAAAAAAAACAAGTTAGTGAAAGGAACAAGGTATCATTGAAAGAATTTGGGGTTGGTTTATGTCTATGTTTTGTTTGGTTTAAAAGAAAACAAAAAGATATTAAGGGTTGGGTTTGCTAGCTGATTTTATGATCTGGAGCCTGTGATATTTCAAGTACCTGCAACTAAAGTCATTTTATTGCCCCTTCTGGTTGATACATTATTATCTGCAGCACATTTCTCAGATTTATAATATGTGCTGGGTTGATTTTAACTATTTCCAATCCATTTAATGTCAGAATGTCCTACGCACAGCAACAACAACAAAAGCAAACAAACAAGCAAAAAGCGATCACACAGTATTTTACGTATGAATTTATATACCAAATTGCTTATTAGTTTGATTGATTTCTTCATTTATTCTATAAATATTCTTTGAGTTCCTAATGTTCCTGTACTTTCTAGGTGCCAGGAATACTGTTCTAAGCAAAAAACCCCAAACTCTACTCTCTTACTTTTATATTCTAGTGAGAAGACAATGAAGAAATAGATGTATAAAGATAAAATAGAGAAGTAATTACTAGGGACATGAAGAAAACTTAAGAAGGTCAAGGGATACAGAGTGATGGTGATACTTTATTGAGAATTTAAGAGCAGGTGATGTAGGCATGGGTGCTGGCTATCATAGAAAGGTTACCAAGAGTAAGAATCAGAGGGGCTCAGAACGAAGGCCAGGATGAGTGTCAGGTGAGTGTGTAAGAATTGAGGATTTATGAGCATAGAGACTGAAGGGTGAGCCAGGACCACTTACTCCTTGCAGGGCCTCACAGTAATCCTAGGGAATTTGTCTTTTATTCAGCTGTGTTGGAATACAAAAACAGTGTAAAGAAGAAAGTCATTATAATTACCTATCTTCTTTGATTCCATGGATTCTGTAGGTGTCAATTAAATGTCTAAATATTTAATAAGTATGGTTTTATGATCTTGTAAATGAGAATGTTTAAGTATTAGCTGCACAAATAATAATTTAAAACCTGATTTATTTTTTGCAAACTTATGGAAATTGAAGTAAAGTTGTATTAATTTGGGTGGAAATATGAAACCTCCTACCTCATCTATTTACCACTTTCTGCCACATCAGCCATTTGAATTATCTAAGTAAGAGATTGGTGTCAACTTCTAACAAAATTAGTGTCATCCATGGCACTACGAGAGCTCAGTTTTTTGAATACTGTCACTGGGAGTGGTTTAAAAAGTATATTCAGAGAAGAAGAGTTATTTTGCTTTCTCTCCTTAATCTTCATAAGACTGTAAAACTAAAGAATAATACGAAACTTAGAAGAAATTAAGGAGAATTTTGGATTTAGCAAGATGAAAATCTCCCCTAGACTCCAAAAGATTGAAAAGTTTTCCTTAGTTTTTACTTTCATTGCAACTATATTACGGCACAGAATCACCAAGTGATGTTTTTTTATCCCACTACAAAATTCCTCTTTTTTTTTTTCTTTTTGCTGTGACTAAATCTTTACAAAGCATTCGTGATATACAGGATGTGTGTTTCTATATAAAAATTAATGGCATTGCATCGTAGATACTTTTTCTTTTGATGTATTATATTTAACTTCTAAGGCATTCCAAGGAATAGCAGATGAGTTATGTCTCGTAACATATAGGTGAGGGTATATTCGCTCCTTGAACTAAAGGTGTAACTTCTGTTAATCTTACTATGAGTTATATTTACAAGGTATACTTTAAAATGTATCAGTCAGTGTGAAATAATATGCAACAAAAATTTGCATTTGATGAGGAATGTATTTGGGGTACTACAAGAGATAAGCAATGAGAATGGACTCTTGTAGTTATTTTATGCCAGAATATGTGTGTGTGTGTGTGTGTGTGTGTGACTGTTCTAAAGAGCTGATGTTATAACTGAATTATTTTCTTTAAAGAACAGCAGAAACATTAATAACTTATCCTTCTCCCCAATTCTGCTCAAATATACCACTCACATGAATAGCTTTGAACAGATTTGGGACTTAACAGATGTGATAGTCCACTTTAACTTCTTAGAAAGATGTAAGTAACTTTTTTCCTACTAAAATCATCTGATGTACTTTTCACGTCATAGACAAATCCTTACTGATGGGATATAGAAGTGCCTGATTGCACTAATTTATTTTCTCTACTGTCTTATCATATTACCTGAAATTCGTTATTACAATCTTTTTTTTTTTTAAACAAAACATTGTGCCTCTAGAAGTCTCCTTTAATGTAAGGTTAATGTAAAATCTTAAGTCATTATTTAACCTGTTACATGATATTGCATATGAAAATGAAAAGCAGAAATTAAGAATCAACCTTGAACACAGACAGTGGAACTCAAAATTTCATTGTAATAGGAGAAGAAGAAAGGTTGGATCATCAAGATAAAAGCAGGGGAAGGAAAGAAGGTGGGAAGAAGTGGATCCAAGTGAGACATTGCTGGTACGTTCTTAGTCGATGAAGGACTAACGTTATGTTTTTATATTTCCTATTCACACAAGGCATAATTACTTTGAGTAAGTACAGCATTTGGTGTATTTGCAGGTATATGTGGGAGTATGTTGGTGCCAGAATTTGCTTGTCCTATATCCCTCTATCTCTTCTATCTGAAGAAATGTTTAGCAATGCAACTAGTTTTCCTTCCCTCCCAACTAGATAGCAATGAACTGTTGAAAATGAACTAGTAGAGTAGGCCAACATAAGTCTTCAAAATGAGATTTTTGGATCTCTGAGTATATCGAAAACTTAACAAAAGAAAAGATTATTTTAGAACCGTGCTTTTTGATCTGAGCCCTGTTGAAATTTTGTGCTGCTTTGTTCTTTGTTGGAAGGTGCTGCCTCTACACTGGGCATTTAGCATCACCCTGGCCTCTACCCACTGGACTCCACCCTAAGCTGTGACGCACAAAAATGTTTCTCTATATTTCCAAATGTCTCCTGGTGGGGAGATAAGTTTTCTCCCAACTAGAACCACTTTTTTAGGAAAACCAGCTTCTAGGTTCTCCACTTCCCCATGAACTCTTCACTATAACAGATGTGGCCCAAAGCTTGATGTGTCCACAACGCATCCTTCAACAAGGCAACACAAACCGAGAGTTGAGCTTCATGATTCAAATGTATTTCTGAAAATTCTGAAGTTTGATGTTAAAAACTGTGTATTTTGACCTGTGCGAAGACATTCCGAATTATATAATGAGTGACAGAAATAATGACAGTTTTTATTTAAGAAAGTCACTTTTTTCATTTGGTCTTACTGAGAAAAAGAAAAAGAGGAAGAAAGGGAAATAAGACATTTTTCCTCTGAGACCAAAGCAGCCACAGGATTATTAAATATATTGAATGTGGTGGCATGTTGTTTCATCAAGAAGATAAATATTAAAAGAAGTCTGCATAATCTACATAACAATCTACTACATAATCTAGTCATTTTTAAAATTATATTGTAGAAGGGATTTTTTTAAAGATTTATTTATTAGAGAAATAGAAAGAAGGGAGGGAGAGAAACAGAGGGAGAAGAAAAGAGAGAATCTCCAGCAGACTCCTCAGTGAACGTGGAGCCTGACATGGGGCTCAATACCATCACCCTGAGATCATGACCTTAGTCGAAATCAAGAGTCAGACTCTTAATCAACTGAGTCACCCAGGTGCCCCGAAATGGTTTTTTTAAAAATTACAATGAAGCAATCATTTATTCAAAATTCTTTTAGGGATATCTTAAAGCAAATTTTAAGGATGATTTGAATTTTGCCTACCAATAATCATAGCTATTTTGAATATAGAACAAATACAAACAAGATTAAAAAAAAAAAACACTATGCTGTCAAATTAGTTGATACAATTTACAAATTTAATCACCAAATTACATTGTTTTCATATACCTTATCCACAAGAAATTTTTTCTCTAATTTTACTTATTCTTAGATTATGTAAAATACTTACCAGTTAATATAACATTTCTCTGAGTTTGCAAATTATTGCCAGAATCCATTCAGTAGAACATTTAAATTTGAATGTCAGATTTAGAGATAGGTTAGAAATCACTATTTTTGGGGAGGTCCATTTTTAAAGTATGCATTTTTTAAATGTTGAAGGGTATACATTATTTTCTTGTATACTCAACATCAGTTTGAAACTCTTTCAAAGTATTGAAAAACTTAAATGAGTTATGCTTCCCAGACTTCCCAAGAACAAGTCGTACTTAAACTTGATTTTGAATCTTTTTTTATAAAGACTTTAGGTATTTATTTGAGATATATAGAGAGGGAGCATGAGCGGGGGCGGGGGGACAGGCAGTGGGAGAAGCAGACTCCCCACTGAGCAGGGAGCCTGATGCCTGGCTGGATCCCAAGACCCTGAGATCATGACCTGAGCTGAAGGCAGACGCTTAACTGACTGAGCCACCCAGGTGCCCCATTGAATCTATGACATTTTAAAAGAATATTTTCTTCTTAAGCAAAATTGTCCATATGTAAGTTGACTTCCCCTTTTTGGATCTTCTAAGAAATGAGATGGAAGAGGAAGGAAAAGTAGATTTTTGAAAAAAAGGGGATTTACAATGAATTCTTGGTTGGGATATGTTCCTGAAAATAAAGAGTACTGTGTTGATTACACTAACAATAGACGTAATCGTCAAATAAAGGTTCTTCATTCCCTAAAGAAAGAATAAATACTCCTAAAAATAGATTCAAGCATTAACAGTTATGGGCTAGCATACCTTGAGCACTGAAGGCAAAAAGGAATTTCATTGTTAACTTTATCACAAAAAGAATAGCTAGCATTTTTGAGATTTGAAATAGGGACTTTTCCATGCACATTGACATGCAAGATGCTGAGTTATACCAAGAAACTTTAGTAATATGTTAAAAATGGGAATTATCATTATTTTATCCCTCAGAATACTGTTTTCTGCTAATTAGGTAGAAAAGTTTATAGTAATTAAATGTAGCATTTTTAAAGAGGACTATGTATTTAAGGTCCTAAAGAATTAGAGTTTATTGTAAATCATAACCCCAAATTCGTAAAAAGAAAAATAGGGGGGAGGAAGAATCATGTGCATGCATGTATATGTGTACGAATTTAAAAATCTCAAAAATAGCTTTGTTATGATAAACTTTTACTTGATCATGCACTTTTCTTTCTCAGCTAAAATGATTAACCTTTTGAAATCAGGCTTTGAGAATTGCAATTCTCTTTATTCTGCCAGGAGGAAAGGTTCTCCTTTTTTGGAGAAGGAAATATATACTATAATTCCTGGAAGGAAATTGTATTTGATAGAACTTGACTATTAATCATAATTTGAGGATTTTCTAGCAGCAGGAGCTGAATAATTCTGCTAGTCCACTGTTAACAGAAAGCAGACATTCTGGAACAATGAGCTTGTGTGAAATTCTGATGTTAGTTACACAGTATTAGCATCCACATTTTCCTTTGTGACACAAAGCATTGATTCTTTTGGGGCCTGCTAATTGTGCAGCTGGAGGTTTTTGTTCCTGCATAACTGAATTTAATGATAAATCAGACCTGTGTTTGCTCTCAAGGGACTTTCAGTCTGGGTAGTAATTCAGAAAGGTCAACACCAGATCTTGGTTAAGGACTGTAAGACTTATGACAACTTTTTAGCTTTTTAAAAAAATCACAGAAAGAAGAAATTACTTTTAGCTTACAGGAAAGAAAAAAATTGCACAGAAAGGAAGACATAGTGTGGAATAGGCTGAATTTGAGCTGGATTTATGGGTGGAAGGAGTAGTTCATAATGAAAGACAGAAAAAGGACAAGTTCCACACCAAGCAATAGCATGAACAAATAAATGATAAGAAGAAATCACCATCGTATACATCAAAGAGGAAATAGGTCAGGAAAAACTTTATTTAAATATATATTAAAATGATAATACTATAGGGAGATTGTTAGTTGGTGAAATAATAGTATTTTCTGTTTAAGAACAACTTATCATCTTATTGTTTTGCATTCATTAAAAAAAGTCATGTGTTTTCATTAGTAATTTTTGGGTTGGGCCATATGAAAAAGGCTTATTAGACATCAGATTTAGTTTGTATATGAATAAACAGAAGAGTTCATGTGGCATATATAATTTAATACACTAACAATTAAAGCAACTTATCAGTACCTCACCTTGTCTCCTATCCTCCAATACCCATTTCTTACTTGTTAGTTTAAAGAACAATCTGATAACTTTTTATTCCTTTAAGAAAATCAATAGGGGGTGGGATTATTATGTTTTTTTTTTTAATATGTTTTAGAGGAGTATGGTGAGTGTGTCTTAGGATGTCTTTTTTTTTTTTTTTTGAAATGACATTATATAAAAACTCCTGGACAATTACTCTGTCTTTTACCTCCTGTTTTAGCATGTAGTTATCTGCTATGGTATTTCATAAAGAAAACATTTTAAAACATTCTTTATAAGAGATGATATCTCTGTATGAATATATGAGATCAGGATGGAGTCTTGCTTTAATCCCAATTCATTGTTGAAAATGCACTTACTCTTCCAATGCATTTCGTTATAGTAGAAAGGACTTCTGTTTTGTCTTGGGTATGTGTAAGTAACTAGTGAGTTCTCTCCTTCATAATAGATCACTGTAGGGCCTACATAAGCAGTTTGAAAGAATACAAAAATATGTGAGAGATCTTACATTATTTGTAATAAGAGCTCTGAGTAGTGATTTTTTTCCCCTTGCTGATATTCCTCTCACTAATTTGAGAGATTTTTCAGATTAACTGTTTAAAAAAATCCCACAAAAATAATTATGTTTTTATGACCTTGAGTGTGTCCATTGAAATGAGACAAGCACTTTATTATTATGCGTATGTGTGTGCAAGATCATATATTTATGTTTCCACACCATAAGTGAGATTTGGATATAAAAAATCAAAGAGGGAATAATAAGCCCAAGATTAAAGTATTAAAATCTAGTAAAATGAATCTTCTCACATTTTGTATATGCACAGAATATTTTGAATACTTAAAGTCTAAGTACATTAAGCTAACCAGAATGGGTATCCATATCAATTTATATTTTTGAATATTGATGTTGAATTCAGAAGAGAAATAGAACTGTATTACTGAAATATAATATTATTATTTTTCCCACATAAAAAAGATTGGTAGAAAGACAAATAGCATATGATCTCACTCATATGTGGAATTTAAGAAAGAAAACCAATGAACACAGGGAAAAAGGAAAAAGGAAAAAAAAAAAAGAGAGAGAGAGAGAGGGAAACAAGCCATAAGAGAATCTTAAGGATAGAGGACAAACCGAGGGTTGATAGAGGGATGTGGGTGGGAGATGGGCTAGACGGGTGATGGGTATTAAGGATGGCGCTTGATGTGATGAGCACTGGGTGGTGTATTTAAGTGATGAATCACTGAATTCTACTCCAGAAACCAATATTGCACTGTATGTTAACAAACTAAAATTTGAATTAAAAAAAAAAGCAAGGAAAAAAAAGAGATTGGTAATTATATGGTCATCTACATTTAAGATTTTTATGACCCTCATTACATGACATTGTTATATGGCAAATGGCATATATCTATGCTCTCCTTTTTTTCTTGTTCAAGCTTTCAGATATAAATAGATAGCCCCAAATGCACAGATTGATTTTTTTGTATCTAGACCCTTGGAGGACATAGACCAGGGCTTTCGCCCTCATACTAAGAATCCTATCAGAATGCTTGTGACATAGCAAGTACTAAATAAGATTTGCTCTGGAAATTTATTTCAGAGAATAGACTGAAGAGCAAAATGCAATATTAGAATAAAATGTCACATATTTCTTTTTTTTTAAGTCACATATTTCTAAATGCACAATTTACCAGGTAGATATATACAAGTCTAAATTGAAAATATTTAAAAATAGGTATATGAAATTATTACAAGAAGAAAAAGATTTATCAATAGATATAGTGGGGAATAAGCCACTCTTCAAGTAATTGGTAGATCAACCAGATTTTTTTTTTATTTGTCAGAGAGAGGAAGAGGGAAAGCATAAGCAGGAGGAGCGGCAGACAGAGGGAGAAGCAGACTCCCTGCTGAGCAAGAAGCTTGATGCAGGTCTGATCCTAGAACCCTGGAATCATGACCTGAGCCAAAGGCAGATGCTTAACCTACTGAGCCACCCAGGCATCCCTCAACCAGATTTTTAAAACAAGTATGAGAATAGATATTTTCAAATACATAGTTGTCATAACAGATCTAAATACCAATTACAGAGCTCAGTATCCAATAATTAGAAAACAAAAACGTTTTAAAACCTTGGAACACATATATTTTATAAAATACTAGACTCCAATGAAATCTCAAAAACACTAAAAAAATGAAATCAAATACTTTGATCTAAAAGCAATTAAGTTCATGGGGCCCCTGGGTGGTTCAGCGGTTAGGTGTTTGCCTTCAACTCAGGTCATGATCCCAGGGTCCTGGGATCAAGCCCCACATCAGGATCCCTGCTCAGCAGGGAGTCAGCTTCTCCCTCTGCCTGCAGCTCCCTCTGCTTGTGCTCTCTCTCTGCAAATAAATAAATTTTTTAAAGAAAAATAAAAATAAAAGCAGTTAAATTCAAAGGCATTCACAATAAATTTACCCAAAATATAGCGGTGGAAATATTTGGAGACATAATGGAGGTAAATATACTAGAAATAAGGGTGAAAGATCTTAAGTTGAAAGTTGATAGTGTGCTAAAAAGGAGATGAGAGAAAACTTGGATCTAGATGTTAGAGTGATATTTTAAAATCTACAAGAAAATAGTAAAGCAATTTTAAAATGAAACTTCCTCAGAGACACATAATATCATTTACAAAGAAACAAGGGTCAGATCTACATCAGATATTTTTTTAAGATTTATTTATTTATTAGAGAGAGAGAACCAGTGCAAGCAGGATGGCAGGGAAAGGGGAGAGGGAGAGGATCTCAAGCATATTCCCCACTGAGTTGGAGCCCAATGAGGCGCTCAATCCCAGGACCCTGAGATCATGACCTGAGCTAAAATCAAGAGTCAGATGCTTAGCTAACTGAACCACCCAGGAGCCCCAACATCAGATTTTTTTTTGACCACACCACTGGATATAAGAAGATAATGGAATAGTATTTTTTCAAATATTAGAGAAGTTGTACATAGAATTTAGCATTTTTTATCTAGCTATACAAGCAAATATAATAGGGTTTAAAAAGATAAAATACCATGATCTTATTGATCTTATCCTATATATACAAAGAAGGTATCTTACTTAAAAATCTATACATAGATGTAAAATATACTTGATACATTTTACCATAAATCCATGATGAAAACACTCAAGATGCTAGAAATGGGAGGGAACTTATTTATGCAATAAATATTATCTTTAAAAATCAACAAATATTATTCTAAATGAGTCAATGTAAAGAGCCTCCAATTTAAAATCAAGAATAATAGAAGGAAGCATATTTTCACAACTTTATTTATTTTTTAAAGATTTTATTTATTATTTATTTGACAGAGATAGAGACAGCCAGCGAGAGAGGGAACACAAGCAGGGGGAGTGGGAGAGGAAGAAGCAGGCTCATAGCAGAGGAGCCTAATGTGGGACTGGATCCCATAACGCCGGGATCACGCCCTGAGCCAAAGGCAGACGCTTAACCACTGTGCCACCCAGGCGCCCCTCACAACTTTAAATCATAAATTCTTTGGTCACCCAAGCATGTGTCATTATATGCTAAAAAGGAATAAGATGCATGAGGATTGGAAAAGAAGTAGTAAACTGACATTGTTTGTATATTACATGGTGATCTACTTAGAGAAAATAAGTAGGTGCATTATTATACATAATTGTAGAGTATATGTAGATAGCAGATAATAATAATACGAAAAATTCAAATGAATTTCTTTATATCAGTAACAAACAACTAAGAATAATTTTTTATAATTTAATGCAATATCACAGAATGTCAAGTAACTAAGTCTTAAAAAATGTGCACTGGACTTTACCAAAAATACAATAAAGGTTTATTAAAATGCATTCTACCTAAATTAAAGGAAAACCTGTTTTCAGTATAGAGTAATATACCATCTGAGAATGTTAATTCTTCTGAAATAAACCTATGAATTGTAAAGAAAAAGAAAGACTCCCCAATTTTTTTTTTAAAGATTTTATTTATTTATTTGACAGAGATAGAGACAGCCAGCGAGAGAGGGAACACAAGCAGGGGGAGTGGGAGAGGAAGAAGCAGGCTCATAGCGGAGGAGCCTGATGTGGGGCTCGATCCCATAACGCCGGGATCATGCCCTGAGCCGAAGGCAGACGCTTAACCGCTGTGCCACCCAGGTGCCCCCCCAATTTCTTTTTTTACAGCCAGTGTTTCCCAGATGTCACAATCTGACAAAGACATTGAAAGAAAAGAAAATTATGAACTGGTATTCTTCATAGATATAGACATCATAGATTTAATTGAGTAATATATCTCAGAAATTCAAAGCTGACATATCATTTAAAACCAGTTAAAGTAATTAACTATATTACCAGAATAAAGGAGTAAATCATGCAAACAACTCAGCTTAATGATTATCCGTTTGTGGTAAAACTTATAGCTAAGTACAAATATATATTGATACCTCTTCAATTTAATAAAGATCATCTCTGATGAATCCTACAAAGAACATCGTATCTAATTACAAAAGACTGAATACTTTCTCTCTAGACAGAAAAATGCACAGATGCTACCTTTCAAAACTTCTTTTCAGCTTTGTACTGGATGTCTTATCTAGTGCAAGAAAGCAAGAAAAAAAAGATGTAAAGATTGGAAAGAAGTCAAACTGCCAATATTCTTAGAGAAGATTTTTTTTCATGTTGAAAAATCCTACAGAATCTAACAAAACAAACACAAATTCTACTAGTTCTGAGAAACACATATAATAGGCTCCCAAAACATGGGGTCTATATCAAGAATCGATAGTTTTTCTATACACTGGTTATAAACAACTAGGGAATCAAATTAAAATGTTCATTTTCAATAGTGCCAACAAACCTGAAATACCTAGGGAAAAAGTTTAACAGTGAAAGACATCTATTCTGCAAACTACAAAACATTTCTGAGGCTAAAATAAAAAGGATCAAATAAGTGAAGAAATATGGTCACCCAGAAAGACAAGACCACTCAATGTTGTTAAAATGAGAGCTCTTTCAAATTGGTCTATGCAGTCACCAAAATCTAAATCAAAATCTCATCAGGCTTTTGGTAGAAGTGATGAGATAATTCTAAAGTAATAAATGCAAAATATTTAAAACGGTGTAACCACTTTGGAAAAAAAAATAGTACATGATTGGAAGATGTATACTACCAGATTTCACAACTGACAATAAAGCTACAGATACAGCGGTAGTGGAGTAAGTATAGACAAACGGATCAATGGAACAGAAGAGAGCATCTAGATGTAAACTAACATTTATAAGTTCAGTTGATTTTTCAATAAAAGTTCCAAAGCAATTCAGTGGGAAATGCAAAGACTTTCCAACCAGTGGTGGTGGAAAAAGTGGACATTCACATGGAAAAGTCAATCAATCTTGATTTATATTTAACATCACACACAAACTTAATTCATAATGAATCAGGAGCTAATTGTAAAAGTTAAAACTATAAAGTCTAAATGACAGCAAATGGCTCAAAGTTGACCTGAGGGTAAGTGAACTCTTAGAATAAAACAACTACCGCCAAAACATTATAAAGTGTATTTTGAAATTAGAAAGTTCTGATCATCAGAAGACACCATTAAAAAATTAGACAGCAAGCCACATATGGTAAACATACATCATCTGATAACACACATATACAGAATATATTTTAAAAATCTACAACTCAAGAGTTAAAGTTCAAACAGTCCAATAACTAAATGGGCAGGAAGTCTTGAACAAACACAACTAAAAGGGAAATACCTAAATGAACAGAAAGTTCATGAAAATGTGTTTAACATTATTAGTAAACAGGGAAATACAAATTACAATTACAATGAGACACAACTATATTTTCACTTTAATGACTTTTTTTTTTTTTTAAGTAATCTGTTCACCCAATGTGGGACTCAAGCTCATGACTCCGAGATCAAGAGTCCCATGCTCTACTGACTGAGCCAGCCAGGCACCCCACTAATGACCAAAATTTTAAAAAGACTGGCACATGCCAAATATTGGCGTGGATGCTGAAAAACCTGAATTCTCACAGATTGCTGGTTGCAATGTAAAAAGCACAACTATTCTGTAAAATATTTGGCAGTTTACTTTAAAGTTGAACATATGGCTCCCCTTTGACCTAGCAGTTATACCTTTCAGGACTTAAGCAAGAAAAAAAAATGTATGCCCACCAAAATGAGATGCATTCATTAGTGGAGATTTATTTATAATATCTCAAAGCTAGAAATAACAAAATTCTATCAACAGGGAAATAGATGCACACTCTACCTTCATACAATGGAATATTGTTCAGCTAAAAAAAAAAAAAAACCCTGATTCTTTAACAACATGTACAAATCTCAAAGATATTTTGATGAACAAAATAAACTGGAAACAGAGTACATGTGACATGATTTCTTTCATAGGAAGTTTTAAAGTAGGCAAAACTAATCCCCGTTGAAATAAAATCTGAACTGCTGTTGCTTCTGGGTGGGGGTAGATAGACAACTGTGACTGACTGGTGAGGCATGTAGAGGGGCCTTTTGGTTTGCAGGAGCTGGGCATATGATATTCATTGAATGAATATATTCACTTAAAATGCATTAAATCACAGTCTCGGTTTCTGAATATCAATATATAAATTTTACCTTGTAAAAGAAATAAACAAATTGTAGACTCTAGTTAATAAACTGAAGACATGAGATCATGTTTCTCACTGTAAAGGCAGAATTTCAAAACTGGGAAGGGAACACTGGTATGTACTATGTGATGTTAACTTGGAATTGGAAGTGTCAATATATATCCATATTTTATTTATACACACACACACACACACACACACACATATATAGGGCTGGGAGGAGACAGTAATAAGAACAAGAGAAAAAAAAGGAATAAGTACACTTATTCCTTATTCAGATTTTGGTTTTTTTCCCCATTAAAATGTTGGAGGGCTTTCAGGAGAAATGATTATTATTTCCAGGACTGGAAAAAGCAATATGAACCCAGAACATACTATTGCAAAACAAAAGGGGAACTCAAAGAATCATGAAAATATGTCAATATGACACAAGCCAGTTTGACAGAGCTCTCTACATTTATATTTGGGACTATTTAAGTCTCAAAGTAAATATTGAAAGGAGTGGATTAAGAACTATTAAATAAAATAATCCATGAGTCCATGCTGATATATATATATACATGAATAAATAATTATCCTTTACAGTATAATGACAAATAATAGAGGGAGTGGTAAATCACCAATGGATACTAAAGCTAAAGGGCAAATGTTTGACTAGGTACAGGAGGCTTACCTAGTTTCAAAATATATCTCCACAGGCTACTAGTTTCAGAGGAAAAAAATAGTAATACCAACACTGAGAAATGTATGGAATACCACCTGAACCATGACACCATGACATCAAACCTAGCATCACCAAAATTGGGACCAAAAAAAAAAAAAAAAAAAAAAAAAACCG
>NC_048228.1:88329582-88514625 GCF_002007445.2 Ailuropoda melanoleuca | reverse complement strand
AAAGAAAGAAAGAAAGAAAGAAAGAAAGAAAGAAAGAAAGAAAGAAAGAAAGAAGGAGGGCAGAAGGGAGAGAGGAAGGGAGGAAGGAAAGAAATTGGTATAATATTCAAGCCCCTTCTCCTCCCCCCACCCTCACAGAGTAGCAGTGCTCCCCCCAACTCCTGCCTACTTACACACGTACACACTTGACAAGGTACTCAAGGTGTAGTCTTTTACTTAGATAAAACAAAGTATCCTCAGATTGGGGAAAGCAAGACCTGATTTTTCATGGGGGCCATGATACAAACTTGGGAATAAGAGTTTACTGATGACGATGGAGACTCCATAGTCATTCTTCCAAACCAGCCCACTTCCTCACTTTGCTTTAAAATATTAGCATTCAGGTGAAAGTGTAAATCTAATCCTTCACCAAAAGTGAAACAGCAAAGTAAGGAATTGGTAAGCAGAGTTTTCTTCACCGTAATCTCAAAATTTTGTTTGAATTTGAGCACCATAAGAATGGAGAAGCTTTTCCCCACCCCTTTCTTTTTTTTTAATAATTTTTATTTTGTTATATTAGTCACCATACAGTACATCCCCAGTTTTTGATGCAATGTTCCATGATTCATTACTTGTGTATAACACCCAGTGCACCATGCAATATGTGCCCTCCTTAATACCCATCACCGGCCTATCCCTTTCCAATTCAATTAATAGCAACTGCATTCTTGCAGTTTCTCAGGCCAAAACCTTCAGTGACATCCTTCACTCATGGTTTGGTTCCCTACCACACATGTAATCCATCAGTATATCCTATGAGTTTCAGGCTTTTTCAGTTGTCCTCTTGGACTAAATTGCTTTTTCATGTTATTTCTTACCTCATTCAAAATTTTGGAAAAATTACTCTCTTTTCAACATAATGCTTCCCTGTCCTTTCTATTAGAATTGCGGTTTATTTTCACTTTTGAGAAGTGAATGTACCTTATCTTGTGCTTTAATTAGTAATAATTTTTTTGTTTTCCCTATAAGATGTAATGTATCTATTTCTTATGTGAATTTAAGCTCCAAAGAGACCAGGACTGTTGATGGCTCTGGTAACTAATGTTTCCCGAGTACACAGAATAATTCTGTTGACATAGTACATCCCTAGTAAGTATTTGTGGAATAAATGTTTCTTTTTTGATTACAGAATTGTCATTTAAGTGACACCTATTCCATTTGAATCTAAACCATTAGATTCATTAGAAAAATAAGATTTTAAAGAAATGTTTATAGTTACAATAACCTTTTCAGTTTTCAACTGTAGCTCTGATTTATTTAGCATTTTTGTATTTGCTAAAGTTTGTGTCAAATACTTCATATTTAATTAATTCTCAAAACAACTTTGTTATCATAGCAATTTTATATATCAAATAAATCTAGACTCACAGAGGTTAAGCAAATTGCCCAAGGATGTAAAGTCAGTAAACAAAAAAGCTTTTAACTTTTTATAGGGGTAAAATTTGCATATAGAAAATTAGAAAATTACAAGTATGAAGCTAAATTAATTCTTGCAAAATGAACACATTCATGGAAGCANACGACCTTCACCACTATGGATCTAATCACGAAGAGGCATCAGAAAGACTTATTTGGGAGACATTCTACAAAAAAACTCACCCTCTTCAGAAAGGTTAAAGTCAATAAACATAAAGAGAGATTGCCACTAAAGAGATGTGACAACTGAAAGCATTTTGTGATCTGTATTTGATCCTGGAAAAGGACCATAAATCACTATGAAGGACATTATTGTGAAAATGAATTAAATCTGAATATTGTCTGTGGATGAGATAATTTCCTAATTTTTAAAACTGAATTGTGGTTGGTAAGAATGTGTTCTTTTTCTTAAGAAACACACATTATTTAGGGTTAAGGAGGTATGTTGCTTTCAACTTATTATGGTTTAGACAAATAATACTATTTACATATGTATAAAATTAAAATACAGAAGTAATGGTAAAGTGAATGGTCCTAAATCTAACGATTATTGAATCTGAAAAAGGCATATAAAGGGTATATAAGACATCCTGGTATAATTCTAGCAAGTTTACTGTAGATTTGAAACTATTTCAAAATATAACCTACAACAAAAATGAAGGAAGGAGGAAGGANTTGCGGTTTATTTTCACTTTTGAGAAGTGAATGTACCTTATCTTGTGCTTTAATTAGTAATAATTTTTTTGTTTTCCCTATAAGATGTAATGTATCTATTTCTTATGTGAATTTAAGCTCCAAAGAGACCAGGACTGTTGATGGCTCTGGTAACTAATGTTTCCCGAGTACACAGAATAATTCTGTTGACATAGTACATCCCTAGTAAGTATTTGTGGAATAAATGTTTCTTTTTTGATTACAGAATTGTCATTTAAGTGACACCTATTCCATTTGAATCTAAACCATTAGATTCATTAGAAAAATAAGATTTTAAAGAAATGTTTATAGTTACAATAACCTTTTCAGTTTTCAACTGTAGCTCTGATTTATTTAGCATTTTTGTATTTGCTAAAGTTTGTGTCAAATACTTCATATTTAATTAATTCTCAAAACAACTTTGTTATCATAGCAATTTTATATATCAAATAAATCTAGACTCACAGAGGTTAAGCAAATTGCCCAAGGATGTAAAGTCAGTAAACAAAAAAGCTTTTAACTTTTTATAGGGGTAAAATTTGCATATAGAAAATTAGAAAATTACAAGTATGAAGCTAAATTAATTCTTGCAAAATGAACACATTCATGGAAGCATACCCTAGGACAAAAGAAAGAATTGGACAAGAAACTCTTTTGACCCCTTGTGTCTTATGCAACCTCTACAACTTCTCTCGTCTCTAAGGACAAACACTACCTTCTAACACCATAGGATCCTTTTCCCTATTTTTGAAGTTCACATCAATGTAATCATATTGTATATATTGTTTTGTGCCTTGATTATTTCAGTTACCACTATGCTCTTGTCCCTGAACAGTATTCTATCATAGGGGCACCTGGATGGTTGGTTCAGTCGGCTAAGCGACCACTCTTGATTTCGACTCAGGCCATGATCTCAGGGTCCTGGGATCCAGCCCTGCATTGGGCTCTGCGCTCAGTGAGGACTCTGCTTGAGGATTTCTCTCCTTCTCTTTCTGCACCTCCCCCAACTTGTGGACACTCCTCACTCTCTATTTCTCAAATAAATAAATAAGTCTTTAAAAAAAATAGTATTCTGTTGTATGGCTGTACCACCAGTTGTTTATTCATTCACTGATTGAAGGACACCTTGGATTTTTCCAGATTTTGGAAATTNTCCAATTCAATTAATAGCAACTGCATTCTTGCAGTTTCTCAGGCCAAAACCTTCAGTGACATCCTTCACTCATGGTTTGGTTCCCTACCACACATGTAATCCATCAGTATATCCTATGAGTTTCAGGCTTTTTCAGTTGTCCTCTTGGACTAAATTGCTTTTTCATGTTATTTCTTACCTCATTCAAAATTTTGGAAAAATTACTCTCTTTTCAACATAATGCTTCCCTGTCCTTTCTATTAGAATTGCGGTTTATTTTCACTTTTGAGAAGTGAATGTACCTTATCTTGTGCTTTAATTAGTAATAATTTTTTTGTTTTCCCTATAAGATGTAATGTATCTATTTCTTATGTGAATTTAAGCTCCAAAGAGACCAGGACTGTTGATGGCTCTGGTAACTAATGTTTCCCGAGTACACAGAATAATTCTGTTGACATAGTACATCCCTAGTAAGTATTTGTGGAATAAATGTTTCTTTTTTGATTACAGAATTGTCATTTAAGTGACACCTATTCCATTTGAATCTAAACCATTAGATTCATTAGAAAAATAAGATTTTAAAGAAATGTTTATAGTTACAATAACCTTTTCAGTTTTCAACTGTAGCTCTGATTTATTTAGCATTTTTGTATTTGCTAAAGTTTGTGTCAAATACTTCATATTTAATTAATTCTCAAAACAACTTTGTTATCATAGCAATTTTATATATCAAATAAATCTAGACTCACAGAGGTTAAGCAAATTGCCCAAGGATGTAAAGTCAGTAAACAAAAAAGCTTTTAACTTTTTATAGGGGTAAAATTTGCATATAGAAAATTAGAAAATTACAAGTATGAAGCTAAATTAATTCTTGCAAAATGAACACATTCATGGAAGCACACCCTAGGACAAAAGAAAGAATTGGACAAGAAACTCTTTTGGCCCCTTGTGTCTTATGCAATCTCTACAACTTCTCTCGTCTCTAAGGACAAACACTACCTTCTAACACCATAGGATCCTTTTCCCTATTTTTGAAGTTCACATCAATGTAATCATATTGTATATATTGTTTTGTGCCTTGATTATTTCAGTTACCACTATGCTCTTGTCCCTGAACAGTATTCTATCATAGGGGCACCTGGATGGTTGGTTCAGTCGGCTAAGCGACCACTCTTGATTTCGACTCAGGCCATGATCTCAGGGTCCTGGGATCCAGCCCTGCATTGGGCTCTGCGCTCAGTGAGGACTCTGCTTGAGGATTTCTCTCCTTCTCTTTCTGCACCTCCCCCAACTTGTGGACACTCCTCACTCTCTATTTCTCAAATAAATAAATAAGTCTTTAAAAAAAATAGTATTCTGTTGTATGGCTGTACCACCAGTTGTTTATTCATTCACTGATTGAAGGACACCTTGGATTTTTCCAGATTTTGGAAATTACGAATAAGTACAATAAATGTTTGCATGTAGGTTTCAGTGTGGGCACAGATTTTCAAATCATTGGGTAATATCTAGGAGCACACATCCTGGTTCAAACTGTTTAGGATTTTAAGAAACTACTAAACTGTATTCCAAAGTTTTTTAGTTTTTATTTTTTTATTCCTACCCACAATGAATGTGAGTTCTGGTTGCTCGACATCACCTCCAGCAATTATTGTTGTTAGTTTTGGATTATGCCTATTCTGATTGGTGTGTATTGGTATCTCATACTTGTCTCAATTTGCATTTTTCTAAAGACAAATGATGTTGAGTATCCTTCCATGTAATTATTTGCCATCTCTATATCTTCTTTGGTGAGGTATTTGTTCAGGTCTTTTGTCTATTTTTTAATTGGCCTGGTGACTTCTCTTTTGGAGAAGATTAATTAATCCTATTAATTATGACTCAGTTTCTTTAATAGACATTAAATTATTTTAATATGTTATCCATTGAACTTTGTGTGAGTTTTGGTAGTTTGTATCTTTCAAGGAATAGCGACATTTCAGAAAATTATGACATTTTGTGGACATAGATTTGTTCATAGTATTATTACTATTTTAATGTCTATAGATTCAATTTAATGTCTATTGGCTACTCTTTTCATTTCTAATATTTGTAATTTTGTGTCCTTTTAAAAAAAATTTTGGATTAACCTGGCTACTAGATGTCTATAAACTTTATCGATCTTTTTAAAGAACCAGCTTTAGATTTTATTCAATTTCACTATATTTCAATTTCATTGATTTCTGCTCTGATTTTTATTATTCCTTTTCCTCTGCCCCTTAACACTTTGTAGCACCACTCATTATGCCTGATAATCTTCCTTATTCTAAGGTCTGCTTTGTCTGAAATTAATAGTTACACCAGCTTTCTTTTTATTACATACATTGTGCATCCTTTTACATTCCATTCCATTTAGCCTATCTGAATCTTTATAATTAAAGTGGGTTTCTTGTAGACTATGTATAGTTTGGGCTTTTCTTTTTAATCCATTCTAACAATATCTGCCTTGTGATTGATGTAGGCCATTCATATTTGTAATGATTGTTGATACAGGTGGATTAATATCTATGTCTCTATTTTTTCTATTCATTGCACTTATTCTTTGTTTTTTTTTTTTAATTTAAATCCAATTAGCCAAGGTATAGTGCATCATTGGTTTTTGATATAATGTTTAAAGTCTTTTTTCTTTCTCCAGTTTTAATTGAAGATTTTATATGATTCCAATTTATTTCTTCTCATAGAAATCATGTTTTGAAAAACAAAATTAGTGATTGCTCTGGACTTTGCAATATCCATTTATAACTATTCTAACTCATAATAGTGACTTGGAATTTTGCTTTATATAGAATCTTCAACAAAGAACAATAAATTTATAGAGAAAGGACAGTTTAAGGCTTCCAAGGGCAGCAAATTAATGGGAAAATAACTATAAGGCAGGAAACTCATGGAGCAAGGTGTTTGTTTTCTCCTCTGGTGCCACCTCTAGGCTCTTAAGAGTGTGTCTCCAGTAAAAGGAGATTTCATCCCCTGCCTTTAAGCAGAGAAGGGAAGAATAGAGAGAGCTTTTCTTAGGTTTGTTACTTCTTAATTTCCTTGAGCTCAAAATAATTTTTATATCACAAAGGCGTATTTTGAGGTGACATATTGTGGTTTCCTTCAATTCCTTCCCTGATGCCCTTTCTTTATGCAAATCCAAATTTGTGACCTGGATCACTTTCCTTCTCCCTGATGAATTGCTTTTAACATTTCTTGCAGAGCAGATTTCCCAGCGATTAATTTCTTTAGTTGTTCTTCATCTAAGAAAGTCTTTAGTTCTCCTTTACATTTGAAAGATAATTTTGCTGGATGTAGAATTCTAGCTTGATGATTTTCTTTCATCAGTCTAAATTCTTCACTATACTCTTTTTTCATGGTTTCTGATAAGGAGTCCAATATAATTCTTATCCTTTTTCTCTTATAGGTAAGATGTCCTGACACCTTTGTTGTTTCCTGATTTTCTCCAGGTCTTTGGTCATCTGCAGTTTGAATAGGACATGCTTAGTTTGTTTTTGTTGTTGCTTGGGGATGGGAGTAGGCTTGACATTCTCTGAGCTTCCTTGATCCATGGTTTGGGATATATCATTAGTTTTAGGATATTCTGTCACTATAACTTCAAATATTTCTTCTGCTCTGTTTTCAATGTTGCCTCTGTCAGGTATTCCAATGATGTATGCTAAAACTTTTGAAATTGTCCCGTAGTTCTTGGATTTCTTTTTCTTTATTCTTTTCCTTTTGCCTTTTGGTTTAGAATTGTTTATTGACCTATTTTAAAGCTTACTAATTCTTTCCTCAGCCATGTTCGGTCCAATAATCAAAGACAGTCTTCACCTCTTTTCATTTTCGTTTTTTTGAGATTTTATTTATTTGACGGAGAGAGACACAGCAAGAGAGGAAACACAAGCAGGGGGAGTGGGAGAGGGAGAACCTGGCTTCCCGTTGAGCAGGGAGCCCTATGTGGAGCTCGATCCCAGGACCCTGGGATCGTGAGCCCAGCCTAAGGCAGACACTTAATGACTGAGCCACCCAGGAGCCCCTCAGTTTTCTTTTTTAATATCTAGCATTTCCTTTTGATTTTTCTTAGAGTTTCCTTCTTTCTGTCTACATTGCCCATCTGTTGCTACATGCTGCTTACTTTTACCATTTGACCCCTTAATGTATCAATCCTGGTTGTTTTAAAATTTCTGTGTGATTATCACAACATTTTTAATATCTCAACATATTTTTGATGATTGCTATTTCTCTTCAGACTCTTTTTTTCCCTTTCTTTTTGTCTTACAATTTTTTGATAAAAGGCAGACATTGTATTGGGTAATAGGAACTGAGGTAAATAGATATTTAAGTGTGAAGATTTATGTTACTTTGTGAATTGGGATATTTAATGCTTGTCATAGCTATTGGTGCAAGAGGCTTCAAATTCCTCTAGTGTTTTTGCCCTTGTTTCCTTTTTTGACTTTGGGTATCCCTACCTACTTCTTATGGAGATGTTCTGTGTTATAGCTCTTTCGGGTAAAACTCACAACATCCCAGAACCCTGCTGGTATAGTGGTAAGGCATGGGAGACAGATCATCCTATAAATAGCTGTATTAAATCTCAGACATTAGCGGGCCTGTGTTTCAGGGTTGTTACTTTCACAAGTGTTTCACTGACACTGTAGATTTTTTCTCCCTGTCCCCTATATTCATACCTCATTCCACAGTTCTAAATTTATTACTATGTCCCTCCCCTAGATAAGACAGAAGGGTGCTGGATTGGAGGAAGTTTTTTTCCCGTATTGGCATAAGGCTTTTGCAAAATGCTTTCTTCTATAGAATAGCCCTTTGTTATGAAAAATGCTCTGGGTCCATTTTACAATGATCATTCTTCCTCTTCTTGCCTTGGCCAAGAGAGATAGATCTCTTTTGTTATGGGCTGCCTCTTCCCCCCCAAAAAAAGTCTCTGAGTCACTTATCTGGGCACTGGGCAGAGTGGTAGCCTTGTGTTTCTGGGGTTGCCTCACCTACTATGGAGCACCTACCGTAGGACAGAGCTGGGGTCAAGGATCAGGTATTCTCAGGCTGCCATGACTGTGGTAGAGGCTCTCATCTGATGTGTGGGGGTGGGTGGAGGAAGGGAGCTTCTGACCTCTGCTGTACTCAGAAAGTCCGCTTGTTCCATTCAGAGTTTGAGAGGATGAGAAATGCTGATGGCCTCAGTCTCCTGGTGAGAAAATATAACCTTTGATTTTGAGCTGAGGGGAGATGAAGTTCAGTTTTCTTGTCTATATTGTCCTAGAGAAGAACTTAATTTAAGTCGAACTGGAAGGAGAAAGGGTAGAAATAGATCATTGGGTCAAATACCAAAAACTCATGGTATTCTTAACATGCTTTAGATTATCTTGAACAAATTATTCCTTTATTATAAAGTCTTAGCACAAATCCCAGTCTCTAAATGATTTTTTAAAATAACGTTCACTAGTTTTGCTTGTTTTGCTAGGGAGTGTTTCCAGGGAACTCCTCATGCTGCCATACTAGAAGTAAAACACCTACACTTATTTTTGTACCATTCATATTGAATAGAGTAAGTATACTTACTACAGGCAGAAGTCTGGTGATAACACGCCATGGAAAGGTGAACTCTGACCTTGAAGCCACATACAGTGTGATGTGCTGCATAACTCTGATATGTACGGCCGAAGCAGCCCGGGACAAATTTCTTATTAGGGCTAACTTTGCAAACCAGCACAAAGACTTTGAAAAGATTTTGTCTGTTAATTCCATTTTAAAATGCTTGAATTATTGGCATCTAAATATTTCTTATTTTCATTTAAACATTTCAAAGCTTTTAATTAAAATAACTAAAATTAAAAATGAAAACACTGCTCTATACCATGCTTACCTCCTTACGAATTCACCAGCACATAGATTCTTCGCAATGAAAATTTGCTTACTAATTAAATAGCACTTGCACACACAGTAGATCATTTTCTGGGACATGTATTCAAAGGGTGGGTTGAGAGGAAGGAAGAGATGAAGCAGAATGGAATATGATTGCATACCTCCAGAACAGCATTTTCCCCAAACTTTTGCATGCATAACAATCATCTAGGGAGCTTATTAAATAGCAGATTCTTTTATCCAATCACCAGAGATTTTGACTTAGTAAAATGAGGATGGGGCCTTGTAATTTGAATTTTTAATAAGCATCTCAAGTGNCGTTCACTAGTTTTGCTTGTTTTGCTAGGGAGTGTTTCCAGGGAACTTCTCATGCTGCCATACTAGAAGTAAAACACCTACACTTATTTTTGTACCATTCATATTGAATAGAGTAAGTATACTTACTACAGGCAGAAGTCTGGTGATAACACGCCATGGAAAGGTGAACTCTGACCTTGAAGCCACATACAGTGTGATGTGCTGCATAACTCTGATATGTACGGCCGAAGCAGCCCGGGACAAATTTCTTATTAGGGCTAACTTTGCAAACCAGCACAAAGACTTTGAAAAGATTTTGTCTGTTAATTCCATTTTAAAATGCTTGAATTATTGGCATCTAAATATTTCTTATTTTCATTTAAACATTTCAAAGCTTTTAATTAAAATAACTAAAATTAAAAATGAAAACACTGCTCTATACCATGCTTACCTCCTTACGAATTCACCAGCACATAGATTCTTCGCAATGAAAATTTGCTTACTAATTAAATAGCACTTGCACACACAGTAGATCATTTTCTGGGACATGTATTCAAAGGGTGGGTTGAGAGGAAGGAAGAGATGAAGCAGAATGGAATATGATTGCATACCTCCAGAACAGCATTTTCCCCAAACTTTTGCATGCATAACAATCATCTAGGGAGCTTATTAAATAGCAGATTCTTTTATCCAATCACCAGAGATTTTGACTTAGTAAAATGAGGATGGGGCCTTGTAATTTGAATTTTTAATAAGCATCTCAAGTGATTTTGATGGAGGTACTATAAGAAACACATTTTGAGAAGTCTAGAAGCATTTGGGGTCTAATCACAGTGACTGAAAAGCTGGACAGGATACTGAGAAGGAGCACGAGGGATTTTATACAAGAGCTGAAAATAGAACAGCTCTCTGCTCGTGATGGTTCAGTAATGCCCTGCTCAAAACGTTCTGAGGGCCTAAAACTCCTGCTGAATGCCTCTGGCTTTTAGTGATTCTACCACACACTGCGTTTAGAAGTTATAATACCTAAGGGTTTGATTTGGTTAGAAAGAGTAGAAACGTGGTGGAGAGGAAGGGGTAGAGAATGGTTCTGCATTGGGTTTTAATATCCCACGCACAAAACAAAGGGTGAAATGAAGCAAATTAAAGTTCAGGGTTAGGTAGTTCTTAAAAACTCGGATATGCTCTGTACAGGCTGCAGATGCATAATTTAAGTTTCTTAAAGTAGTTTTGCTCTTAAAATGTGTCATTTTGAAGAACATTTTTAATCAGTAGTTTATTAAAACAATATTCTACTTGATATACTTTATTTCTGGAATTTTAAATTTTAATGTGACACATATTAATCTGCATTATAGTACCAATTATAATAAAACACTCCACATGTTGCATTTTCTTATTTCATTATGTGTTATTGCATGAGGTAATTTCTTATATGCTTTATCTTTAAAGCACCATAAGCACAAGATGAATGCTACTTTAAAATTTATAAATAGTATGATGTCTATTGCCATTGATATCTCTGGTTTTACAGTAGCATCTGTGATGACAGAAATAAGAAATTGCATGACAGTTTGATGTTTAGTGCAATGCATGCGTCTGTAGATTTGAATTTCCCCGATAAGAAACCTCCAGAGAATTTGAATGCAAAAATATGTTGAACTACATAATTTCCAAGTTGTAGATTCTCTNGATTCTACCACACACTGCGTTTAGAAGTTATAATACCTAAGGGTTTGATTTGGTTAGAAAGAGTAGAAACGTGGTGGAGAGGAAGGGGTAGAGAATGGTTCTGCATTGGGTTTTAATATCCCACGCACAAAACAAAGGGTGAAATGAAGCAAATTAAAGTTCAGTGTTAGGTAGTTCTTAAAAACTCGGATATGCTCTGTACAGGCTGCAGATGCATAATTTAAGTTTCTTCAAGTAGCTTTGCTCTTAAAATGTGTCATTTTGAAGAACATTTTTAATCAGTAGTTTATTAAAACAATATTCTACTTGATATACTTTATTTCTGGAATTTTAAATTTTAATGTGACACATATTAATCTGCATTATAGTACCAATTATAATAAAACACTCCACATGTTGCATTTTCTTATTTCATTATGTGTTATTGCATGAGGTAATTTCTTATATGCTTTATCTTTAAAGCACCATAAGCACAAGATGAATGCTACTTTAAAATTTATAAATAGTATGATGTCTATTGCCATTGATATCTCTGGTTTTACAGTAGCATCTGTGATGACAGAAATAAGAAATTGCATGACAGTTTGATGTTTAGTGCAATGCATGCGTCTGTAGATTTGAATTTCCCCGATAAGAAACCTCCAGAGAATTTGAATGCAAAAATATGTTGAACTACATAATTTCCAAGTTGTAGATTCTCTTTTAGGATAAGAGAGAAAAATAAACACACGTGCACACATACGGGTGTCTGTAAACACACAAACACAGCATGCATCCATTGTTAGTGGAACTCTTTGTAAGTCATGTGTCTTGTTTTGTTTTCAAAGCGTAACTCATTCCAATGTAAACAACTCAAAAAACTCATCCTTTTTTGATTGGGTGACATAGCATGACAATTTGTAGACATGGAAACTGAGTTGTGGATTAAACAAAAACAAATCATGAAAGAGGGATTATTGGGATGCTATACCCATCTATTATTATCCAAGAGGGAAACAGGAATGTGGCCTTTCAGGAATAGAAGACATACAAATCCTCCTTGGTCTTGCTACTAATTCCTAACTCTCGCTTCCTCTGCTGTTGATACTAATAATTTTAATAATAGCCACAGAAATTTTAATGTCACATTTTTTTTTAATTTTAATTTTTGAAAGAGAGAGAGTGCTAGTGGGGGGAGGGACAGACGGAGAGGGAGAAAAAGAATCACAAGCAGGCTCCGTGCTTGGCACAGAACCCAATGTGGGACTTGATCTCAGAACTCTGAGCTGAAATCAAGAGTCCGACACTTAACTTACTGAGCCACCCGGGCATCCCTTAATGTCACATTTCTGCTTGCAAAGCATCCTTATTTTATTTTCTCTTTTGAATTAACTCTCCCCATGGGTCTCTTTCTCTCACACACAACACACACGCACACACACTCACCCCATATCCTCAGTTGTATTACTGTACTCATTCTCTGCATCTCAGCTTAGAGCCCTTCTCTTTAGACAGCTGCGNCTAGTGGGGGGAGGGACAGACGGAGAGGGAGAAAAAGAATCACAAGCAGGCTCCGTGCTTGGCACAGAACCCAATGTGGGACTTGATCTCAGAACTCTGAGCTGAAATCAAGAGTCCGACACTTAACTTACTGAGCCACCCGGGCATCCCTTAATGTCACATTTCTGCTTGCAAAGCATCCTTATTTTATTTTCTCTTTTGAATTAACTCTCCCCATGGGTCTCTTTCTCTCACACACAACACACACGCACACACACTCACCCCATATCCTCAGTTGTATTACTGTACTCATTCTCTGCATCTCAGCTTAGAGCCCTTCTCTTTAGACAGCTGCCATTTCCTGTTGAAGACTGGATTAGCTCCTTAGTGGGGACTTCAGTAGCACTATCACACTCCAGAATAGCATATATGTGCCTTTCGTTTGTTTGTCATCCCTACTAGGTCTTTAGCAACTCGATAGCAGAAATTGTAGCAAGCTGCTTAGCATATCCATGGTGCTTCCTAGTTTATTTTAATTTCATGCAATAACTATATATAGTATAAGTTACTTACCAACGATCATGAAACTAAAGCATTTGCTGCTCAACCCGTAGCTAGTGGAAGAAAGCCTTGAAAACAGACCTCATGGTTCTAAATGTTTTCCCCTCCAGTAAATAAAGAGGCTTGTTTCCTATCCTTGCAGGAGTTTTCATTTTATTCCCTTTTTATTGATGAAGACTAATTGATTTTTAATCTTATGCGTCTTTTATGCAAACCAGACGGTTTACTTTTAAATTTTATGGAGTTTTGTTTGGCACATGCAGGTACCCAAGATTGAGGTCATTAAATTCCTAAATTCATGGTTCATTATAATCATTGATTCATATGATACCATTGTTCTTTATTCATGTTCATTTTCTTCGGTATGCCTCTTTTCTTTTCCCCCTCCTTCCCCAGAAACAATATATTTAATTAAATTGTGTTATTCTTGTGTAATCTGGTTTGTGTTAATATGTTGTATATAAATAAATTGTTCCTATTATAAGTCTCATGTATTGCTTACTTTTATCACTCATCAAAATGAGTTTCAGACCTATCCATTTAGTTCAATATATATCAATTTTTTCCCTTCTGTTTTATAAAATTCCATGGTATGATTCTATCAAATTTTACAGGCCACTCCCTTCTTTTACAATTAAATTTAACCATGGTTTGTGTCCAATGTGACTTAAGCAAGTTGCCTCCAGTTCCTTCCTACGGCCAATAATGTTGCAACGAACACTGTTAAACATTTATTTATTAAGGTTATGTTCGCATGGGCAGAGCTTTTAGATCATAGTTGTGCACATACTAAATTCAACTAGGTAGCAGCCATATTCTTGTTGAGAATGTCTGCCCCCCTCTCAATCCCAGGAGTAGAGTAAGTACAATACACGTTGCTATTTGAAAACAAAAGAATGGTAAGCTGGTTTACAGAAACTTCAGTACTTTGGACAGGCATTACAAAAGCCCCATCACTCAGGGAAGGGGAATGCTTGATTACATCTTCATTCTCCTCCCTGAGAGAACACCCATTCTATTGATCTCCTGAACCTGTTGCTTCCTCTTCCTGGAAGTTTTCTATATGCATTATCGTACTTAGAGAATATCTGATAAAGGCAAAATCTGGGAGCCCTAGAGTCATTTTCAGTTGTAAACAGTAGGCTGTTTTAAATCCTCAACTCTCAAAAAATTTCTATGCTTAGATTTTTGGTTTCTTTAGTGGTAGAGATCTAATAAACTTAGTTGGTTTCTATGTATTTGATTCCTGTCGGTTCCGGTTGATAACTACCAACTCGATGTGCAAACATCCATATCGACAGTTGTTTTCCAGACATTCTTCTTAGAGATTTGATGTTTCTCTGTTTCATTACCTTTAGGTTTCTGTTTTCTCCTAGCCAAATCATAAGTAACTAGGGCAACTTAGGCTGGCGCATTCTTACTCTGCCTTTTCTTAGCTGTTTTGTCTAACTGGGAGTATCTCATGGATGCCAAACTCATTAAAGGGTTTTGCTAATGGTTGTAAAATCCCTACTCTGTATTTAATCTTTGTTCAAAGACCAATTAGGATTTGCTTTTTATGTGAAAGACATATTTCATTTTATCTTGGACTGTTTGGGATAAAGAAACAGTTGCGTTTCCAACCTAAAAGATTCCTAAATTCATGAACTACACTTCTTCTGTTGCTTGCTTCAAAACAACTAATTCTTTTCTGAGCTCAGTTTCTAATAATACTTCCCACATACAGCCTACAATGAATGTCAAATACTTCCAACATTCTGTTCTGGAACATCTTCTCAAAATATAAGTTCATTAAGGTGACAATTTTACCAAATGTTTCACCAATATAAAATTTTCATCAACATCCTTCCAGGCTCTGATAACAGTTTCCTTCCTGTCTCCCTCCTGTTCCTTAAACTAATACCAAATATTTTAGTGTTTACATGAAAGCATTAACCTGATTCTGGTATCAATTACTGTACCAGTCAGAATGGCCTTGGTTATGCTGTAGTAATAACCTATCAATGACCGTGGCTAACAAAATGGCAGATGTTTATTTATTGATGATGTCACATATATCCGTGGTGAGTCTGCTAGAAACTGTGCTCCGTATCCTTATTTCACATCTCAGATGGAGAGACCAGCCACCACAATTGCTAATGGTGGGAGCAGAAGAAAAAACAATCTGAGGTCTTGTGCCAGCAATTTAATGCTTG
Source organism: Ailuropoda melanoleuca (assembly GCF_002007445.2). Lineage (NCBI taxonomy): Eukaryota > Metazoa > Chordata > Mammalia > Carnivora > Ursidae > Ailuropoda > Ailuropoda melanoleuca. The sequence goes on along the minus strand of NC_048228.1, from coordinate 88,499,229 downwards.
GCCTGCAAGTGACACTTCCCATCTGCTCACAATGCGTTGGCTAGAATGAGTTCTATGGCCCCACCAAATCAGAGCACCCAGAAGTGCAATTAATCCAGGTGTCCAAAAGGGGGAGAATGATAACGAAATAATTGGTGAAGATTGTTACAATTACAAAGTAAGATTTATCTCAGCAATGTAAACATGGTTTGGCTATATAAAAATCCATCAGCGTATCAGTCAGGATTCTGTATAGAACACAGAAGGCTCTCTGCTTTCCAAATGAAAAATGGTCTAATACTGGAAATTGGAAGCTTTTATAGTTATTGGAATGGCTGATACAGTTAAGGTCAGAGACTGCTCCACCAAAAATCACAGCAAATGCTGTTGCATCAGGTGGTTTTCATGAATTTACTGATGACCTACTCTAGGAAATCTAAAGAACTGTTGAGAAGCTCTTCTATTTAATTTCAGATGTATTATGTAACACTCAAGAATTTCACCTGAAAGTTGTTCACCATATAAGCGTGTGCCTGTCCATAAATACCTACTCAGAATAATGGTCTCTCCTCTTGTGGCTTCCAGATCTCCTATGAAATCATCATCAGCTTTTAACTTGGAGAAACCTAGGTGAAGAGGATTCTGGGACTTAATAGTTTCTAGTTTCTCCTTTGTGAGGCAGAAGAGATCTTAGCATGGTATGATGGTGATGCTTCATTGATAACAGACAATTCAGCATGTAAATAAAACTATATGACCCTATCACTAGATACATAAAAGGCATTGATAAATATCAACATTCATTCACAATGTGAAAGGAAAACCCTTAGTCAATAAGGAGAGGAAGAAACCTCATAAATAGAGCTTATCCCTCAAATTCATAGCAGACATGGTTCCTAACAATGAAAAAGTAGAAACTCTCACATCAAATAAGAAACAAGAGGGACTATTCACCATCATAATAATTCAACATTTGCCCTAAGGGCTTTTTTTTTTTTTTAGATTTTTTATTTATTTATGTGACAGACATAGACAGCCAGGGAGAGAGGGAACACAGCAGGGGAGTGGGAGAGGAAGAAGCAGACTCCCAGAAGAGGAGCCCGATGTGGGACTCGATACCGGAACGCCGGGATCATGCCCTGAGCCGAAGGCAGACGCTTAAGGACTGCGCTACCCAGGCACCCTGCCCTAAGGGCTGCTGCGCTACCCAGGCACCCTGCCCTAAGGGCTTTAAACATAAATGCCTTCATGGACTAGTGATCAAATCTAAAAATCTGTGAATTCCAGGGTTGTCATCCTACTTAACATTTTCACTTGGCTGGTTAATGGCTATCTGGTGTTTAACATGTGAAAAATAAAACTTTCAATTTTCCTCTAACCCTGTTTCTCCCACCGCTCTGGTTCTCTCTTGCTGTCTAACAAGCTGTGCCAACACTTAAAGGCTTAAAATAACATTTATTTATTTATTTGTTTTCCCATGGCTTTGTGAATTGACTAGTCTCAGCTGGATATTTTCACTCAAAACTTTTATGTGGTTTCAGAAAAATGGTGTCTAAGGGGGAGACATTTGATGGCTTCCTCATTCATATATCTGTGGCACCTGAATTGAAATAGTTGCCATCTATGGGCTCTTTGGCTTCTTTCCTTCCATATATTCTCCCTATATGGCTTCCTTACATTCAAGAGGTCTCTGTGTAGTTGGACGTCTTGCATGATGCCTGGCAACTCCAAGATAAGTGTCCCAAGAGTCTCAGGTGGGAACGACAAGACTTCTTATTATCTAGGCTGAGAATTCCCAAACACTACTTCCGTCACATTTTAACATTCAATCAAGTCATAGAGACTTGCCCAAACTCAAGGGAAGGAGACTTACAGTCCACCTTTCAAGAGTAGAGCTAACAAAGTATTTGTTTCATATCGAATCTATTTCACCCACAGTCTTTTCCACTTTGATATATAGTAGTTCCAGGCAAATCCAGATGTACTTTATCATTTTATCCTCATACACTTTACTATTCTTTAAAAATCCAGTATTGTTAACATACAGTGTTAGATTAGTTTCAGGTGTATAATATAGAGATTTAACAATTCTATACATTACTCAGGGCTCATCATGATAAGTCATACACTTTACTTTGAACCCACCAGTTAAACCTATTGAGCCTACCTTTGAAATAGATGCACTATGACCATTTTCAGCTCTTTTACACCTAACACCTTGGCCCAAGCAACCATATTTTGCCCAAATTATAATAATTATAATAAACATAGATGGTCATTATGCAGTCTACATAGTCCAGCCAGTGGAGTCAGTCTTCTGAAATTTATTATGTCTAATACCTAAATAATTTCCATGGCTTTCCATCTTAGAGAAAAGCCAAAGTTTTTAAATATAAGATCCCACATTATCTAGCTGCTTGATGGTTTTCTGAACTATCTTTCCCCTTTTTCCCTTCTCCATGGGGCTTTACTAATATTTGCCTCTTTGTACTTCCTAAAACACACCAATCAGTTCTCAACTTAGAGCCTTTTGCACTTTTTTCTGCCCAAGAGTCTTGTTCCAGATATCTCTACAACTTTCTAGTCTCTACTTCTTCCTTTATTGTACTTTAGTCTTCTCTACTTGTTGACTGGAAAAAGGTCCAACACATACTGAACATCGCATGCGTGTATGCGGAAATCCCTTACTCTAAAAAAATATATATTCAGTTAAAAAAATACAATTAATGACCCATAAGTTTTTTTTTCAAAGATGTGCTTGCTGAGTGGCACTGATATGAGTAAGACTGTTCTCTTTGTCATATTGAACTTTTAAATCTTGTATTTTAATTATTTTACTAAAAAACTTAATTTTATTCTTGAAACATTATTTCAGAATATGTGTTTAAGTTCTCAAGTGATGAGGTTTTTTAAAAATTTTTATTTATTTATTTAAAGATTTTATTTATATATTTGATAGAGAGAGACGGCCAGCGAGAGAGGGAACACAAGCAGGGGGAGTGGGTGAGGAAGAAGCAGGCTCCCAGCGGAGGAGCCTGATATGGGGCTCGATCCCAGAACGCCGGGATCACGCCCTGAGCCGAAGGCAGATGCTTAATGACTGAGTCACCCAGGCGCCCCTCAAGTGATGAGTTTTAAATTCACTTAAAAATATTGGTTTTAGTGCATCAGTTTTAGAGAATTCAAACTTTATCAATTTATCTTCTTTCAATTATTTAACATATATATAATAGATACTGATAAATGTTTTTTGGATACTTGAACAGTTGTGATTTTTAAATATATAACTCAATATAGGATATAAATATCACATTAGGTATGTTATTAAAATCATGACCATCTTATTATTACATGATTAGATGGATTTCCTAACTCTAAGTTTGCTGATCTTACTACAATTGTATTGGCAATTTCATCCACATTTCTAAAAGCATTGCTTTTTGTAATTATCCATAAATGAGTAATCAGTTTGTGATTTGTACTTTCTTCAATACAATAACAATAAAAATAGTTCATTCCACTTTGTACTCTATTAATATCATTTTTGTATTTCACTAGTCTCAGGATGATAATTATTTTTGCTTAACATATTCAGAAAGTGAAAGCAAACAGACATTTCTTTAACATGTATTGTTTTTCCTAATAGAATTAATATAAGTTTAATGCACAATCTGTATAAAAGGCAGAAATGAGCAAAGAGAAAGGCATCATCCATAATCACAGTACATGTTAATTAAAATATTAAATTTTAGTGTATTTTTTCCTGGAATATGTGTGCACACATGTCTCTGTGTATGCATACATAATTAAAGAAAGTTAAGATATATATTTGATAGTTTTTATTACATATTTTCTTTTTCATGAATTTTATACCATTTTTAGTATGTAAAAACTTGTGCAGAATGCATAATAGTGTGTTGTATTACTGGGTTCTCTTATTTTGTAATAATTTACTAAATTATTCCTCTAATATTAGACGGTGTGCCTGGTCTCAGGATTTTGCTACCATAAATAATGCTGCAATAAACATTCTTATGCATAATTCGTTGCTCACTTCTCTGATTATTTCTTTAGGATATATTCCTAAAATGGAATAATTGGGTCAAAGAGTATGGGTATTTTAATGATTTGGATAAATGTTGCCAAGTTGCCCTCCAGAAAGTTTCCATACATTTGTATTCCCACAAGCAGCACATTAGACTACCCATTTGCATTTCTTTAATTATAAGTCATGTTGAATATTTTAATGCATTTATTAACCATTTGTAGTTGTTGAGATTATTTTCATGGGTGGAGTTGCTCCAAGTGGTAATTTGCTCATTGCCTATTTTTCTCATTTATTGATGTAAGAATTTAATTTTCTTAGTCACATGGATAGTATATTGTTTGCTAGTTTACCATTTGACTGTTAATATTATTTATATTTTCAAGATATACATAACTTGTATATATACTCAAATGTTCTCATTTTTTTCTTTCTCATTTATATTAACTTTCTATGATTAATAATTATTTCCATATCATGAGATTATATATCTACTTCTGTTTTCTTCTTGTTAATTTCCATTTATATTATTTTTATTTTACCACACTAACATATATCTTATTTTGTTTTAATTTTCTCTGTAACCTATTATTTATGAATTCTAATATTTTATTTACAGAATTTATGGAGACATTAAGAGTTATGACATGGGTCCTAACTAAAGTATGATATTTTCTCACATTTATGATTGTGACTGTGAGAGAGTAAACAAGGGAGAAGTACATGTCTTAAGGTATGGACTTAAAAGGCCAAAGATATAACTTCCATTGTTATATTCAACAAATATTTCTTAAGTTTCAGCCTCCATTTTTGTCCAGGAAGTTATTTGTTGGAAGTTAGGCTGAGTATTATTAGGATTTTTAAAGTGTAACGATTCTCTCAGAATGTTACTGATTTTTCTTGGCAAATAAAATTGAGTATGACAACAAATATGTAGGTAAAAATCTCCAAAATAGAAGATGAAACTTTCAATAACTTAAATGTAGAATGCCATGATTTTACTTTATTTTTGGTATTCCCCATAATGTTCCAAGGTCTAAATGAAATCATATTGCATTTCTTCTTCTTAAGCAACCATGTGTCAGCCAACAGCTTCCCTTAGCCCTTTTCTATACATAAAGTCATATAAAAATTCTTTAAACATGGCCAGTGCCTAGCAATGGGTTTAATCTGCTGTAATAATATAAAATGCTATTGATTCATGAAACAACTGAGAGATTAAAATGGGAAGCACAATCTCAATAAAATAGCCTTATTTTATGTTAAGTTGAAAAAGTAGTTTAAAAGCCTGGCCTGTGAAAACTGCCATACTTTCAATCCATTATTATTATTATTGTTTTACCGTGGTCTGCAAATTACCTAACATTAGCAATTAATTCCCACATATGTGATTGCAGTTCCCCATGGTCAACCGTGGTTTGGAAGTAAATGATCCTCCTTCTGAAGTATTTCCAGAGTTCAATAGTAGCCTATTTCTATGTCACAGTGCCTGCATCTGTCACCTCATGTCATCTCATCACATGGGGTTTTTATGATCTCACATCACTGCAAGAAGGGTGGTAGAGTATATTAAGATATTTTGAGCAAGAGAGAGACCACATTCACATAACTTCTATTAAAGTATATTGTTATAATTCTTCCATTTTATTATTAGATATTGTTATTTTCTTACTGTGCCTAATCATAAACTAATCTTTATCATACTTGTGTATGTATAGGGAAAATATAGTATACATAGTGCTCAGTACTATCTATGGTCTTAGGCATCTACCAGGAGCCCTGGAACATATCCTTTCTGGATCAGTAGAGGTGGTAGGAGGGGGGCTGCTGTAGAGGAAAAAAGAATATTCAGATAAATTTGTAATGAAAATCCAACCTAATAGTATGGAATAAATTTTCTGAGCTTGCGTTGTCCAAGAACAGAATGATGGTAAAGTTTAAATTGTCTAATTCAAGATTACTGACTAGTAATGTTGCAAGATCATGGCAAATGTTGTAAGAACATTTATTTTGCACTACAGCAATTAAGAGAGGTTGTATTAGTCATGGTTCTCCAGAGAAACAGAACTGTATATATCTATATCTATCTATCTATCATCTATCTATCTATCTATCTATCTATCTATCTATCTATCATCTATCTACCTACCTATCTACCTATCAGCTATATATAATTGTCTACAAAGAATTAGTTTATTAAATTATGATGACTAGCAAGACCAAATCTGCAGTGTGGACCAGCAAGCTCGAGAAATAATTCCCTCTAAGGGGTGAAATGTCGCTAAGTACGTGAAGGGATGAAGCAGAGTGTCTGGTCTTGGAGGTCTCAGTGCAACATACTTTGCATTTAATTGTCTATAGGGCAGAGAAGGATACAAGAGAGGAAAGAGGGTAAAACTTCCTTCACCTTTAAAATGAAGAAATAGAGTGAATGATTCTGAGATAATTTCTGTTTAAATAGCTTCCCAGTATATGAGTGTATGACAGAGTCATTGTAAACTTCTGTTTACGTCACAGATAGAATTTTTCCACATCTCACTTGTGGTCTTTAATTCAAGTGAAAGTTGCAACAGAGCCTAGAGATTTAGACTTTGTTTTCATGTCTGTGCATCTTCAAAACCCAGAAAAAAAGAATTAAGATGTATTTTATTTGGTACAAACTTAAAATGTGAGATGAGCAATAATGGCTCATGCTCTATTACACAATTCCAAATGAAAGACTGATCTTCCTACGTTGGTAAAGCAATCCTTGTTGTAAGTATCCAAATTTGCCTTGGCATCAAGCATGTCACAACCTTTTGGATAGACTTTGAACAATTTCCCATGTACAGAATTGCTTTGTGTTAAATCACCATGCTAAAAAGATGCCATAATTTGGGGCCTGTTTTAAGATACAAGATCTGAAAAATATCATCAAGGATTTCCTTCTCCATCAAGATCTATAATATGGCAGATAGTTCACTAATTGGTCTTCATAGAGATTATTGCCTTCAGAGCTGCCAATTGGTTATGTTGTTTCATTCTCAAATATAATGGGAATGTCACTTCATATGAAATTACCTGCCAACTTTCAAATACATTTATGGACTCTGAAGCTGGCATCTGTCCAAAGCGACCTGGACACAAACATCTAATATTTTTTGAAACTAATACTCAAAAGTTTATGATGTTTCTTTTTAAATAATTAGCAGAGAAAAAATATTCTGTTTGCTTCTTAGACACATTATGGAAATAGATTAACTGTAGAAAGACTTACTGATCTCAAAAGTTCATGAAACTGTGAATTTTTCAAAGTTAACAAACTTTTATTAATGAATGTAAGGTTGTTTAAATCTAGTATTTACTCTCATTCCATAGGATTTGAAAGACCTATGAATCTCTACAAAAAATTCTATGCCTCTATGAGCACGCCACAAAAATAGATATTTTATGATGATTATGTTGAAATGCATTTTTCTTGTGAAACATGGTGTCAGAGCTATAACTTTATAAACTGCAATAAAGGCATCGCTGGAAAATATTCATTATTGGCTTTATTGGTCCTACTTCCTGCTTAAAAATCATTAGGTAACAGAAGAGCTACTAACATATGATTTCACCTTTTTAATGATGTATATTACTGATTTTAACAGGAATCATTTATTAAGGCAAATGCAAATAATCTCATGAGGAATAAACACTGAATTTACAACCAAGAAGACAAATGTTAGAGGCACAAACCTAGCAAAAATAGTTTCACCCTCTCATTGAGGCCACCATTTTACTTCTTTATCTTTGAAAGCAGGGACAATAAACCTTCTGAGGAGCTGGTTTTACATGAGGGTGAATAAAAATGTTGAATTTTCATTAGAAAAAAAATGTGACAGCTGTTAGAAGACCCAGGAAAAGAGTATCTGCCCTAAAATATTCTAATGCAGAATGAGAAAATAACATCCAAATAGCTCATATATACACTAAAAATATATTGTGTCTCCCTGAAAAATATACAGTCATGTAAAAGAACTTTCACCCAATTTCATAGGGTTCACTGACTCTCAGATCCGCTGAATTCACGAACTTTAGCTTATTACTCTTCTATTATGTTACTTATTGCACGCTGCACAGGAATTGAAACTCAAATTTAATGCTATTCTTGTAAAACATGCTGCCTTGAATAGTATGCTTTTCACTATTGCAGACCAATCAGAGTAGCAAAATGATGAAAACAAGCCAAGGAATTTGAATAAGGGTTAAGACATGGTATCAAAACATAAAAATATTCCAAACAAGAGTGTAAGACCAGCAAATATATAGACCAATGGAGCACAATAGGAAACACAGAAACTCCCCAAAAGCATATGAAAAATCTACTTACAATGCGTAATAACAGGCTTCCAATTCCATCCCTCCTCTCCCCGAATAACTATTGGCTAAAATTCTCTTCATTCAATAGCTGGTCTTTTCCTGATTATATACATATCACCTATCGTCTATCAGATTTCTATATATGTGTAGGTCTGTTTCCCTTCCCTTGGTCAGTTATTCTATCCTTATACCAATACATATGTTCTGCTACTTTAAGTCAGCCTGACAGGAAACAAACTGAGGGTTGCTGGAGACTAGGGAGTGGAGGGATGGGGTGGCTGGGTGATGGACACTGGGGAGAGTATGTGTTGTGGTGAGCTCTGGGTATTATGTAAGACTGATGAATCACAGACCTGTACCCCTGAAACAAATAATACATTATATGTTAATTTAAAAAATTAAAGAAAAAAAAAGAATGCCTATTGAAAGGATATTTTAAAAAAGAAGAGTCAACCTGATAACTTGGTAATGCATCTCTGTTTCTTTGGTCTTTTTTCAAGCTATCTTTAAAAAGTTGTATACTTTTAAAAAAATAAAAATGTATGGCACTTTGTGAAACGTCACAAAAATCCCTCTGGGAATATTTATTGGAGGTATTTTATTGATCACTTAGGGTATTCTATGATTAGTCGGGGAAAATAATACTACATAGCATGAGGTCTTCTGAACATGGGATATCTCTCCATTTTCTGAAGTCTTCTCTAATGCCCTTTATTACAGTTTCATTATTCATTATGAAAAATTCTTGTATATTATTTGCTAAATGTATTGCCAAATAAAATATAGCTTTATTGCTATTATAAATTATATCATATAACCAGTTGTTCATCTATTCGTTGCTCATGTTAAGAAATAAAATTGGCTTTTTAAGTCATATTGTGAGCCTTCTAATATTCTCAAATATTTAAATTGTCCACCTATCTGTGTTTCTCTGTAGAAAATCATTGATGACAAAAAATGACAGTTTTATTTTCCTCTTTCAATTTCCTATGTATTTATTTAATTTTATTTTCTTATTGGACATGTAAAGCCTTCAGTGTGAAACTGAATAGAAGGGGAGACAGAGGATATTACTCCTGCTTTAAAGCAATGCTTTTAACATTAACCTATTTAAGTTGTTGCTAATTAATATTTTAAGTTGTATAGATACTATTCATCTAATTTAAAAGTTTATTTCTTCAGTAAAGAGTTAATTTATTGATTGTTTTCTATGTGTGAGGAGCTGTTCTAGGTGCCTGAGATATATCAATAAAGAGAATAAGGCCAATTCCCTGTCTTCATGAAACTTACATTCTAGAGTTCCTAGATCACTAATAGTTTTTGTTTGTTTGTTTCTCCTAATTATGAATACTTATTAAATTTTATGAAAACTTTTTTCTGTATCTATTGAGATGATTATATTTTTTCCCTTTAATCTTGTAATGGACTTAATGATATTTAAAAATACAATATTTAAACATCTTTGCATATGTAAGAGAATCCCAGCATGGTAAGTGTTGAATTTTGAATTTTTAAAAATACATTGCAAAATTCAAGTTGCTATTACAATGAAATTGAGGAAATGACACCAGCATATCTGAACAGAGGATCACAGAGGGATCTTCCAGCATCATTTCAATGCAGTCCCAAATCCATTGGTACCACATGATAGTTGTTTTATTCTTAGGTTTTAATGTGTGTGTTATGTGTGCGTACATGTGTGATTTCTGTCATTTAAAAAAAACTCTTGGACTTCCAGAACAATATCTAACATTTCTTAAATAGCCTGGTTTGTTAAAGCCATTATTAGACTAATTAAAAGTCTTGAGCTGGGAAAACTCTAAGAACAGAGAGGCCTAATCTCTATACCCATGTTCCTCAAGGTAAGATTTTGTGCCATTTGTCCAATAAGCCATTTTCCTCTTCCTCTTTACTAAGATAGTTTTAACTTTCTTTTTTTTTCAGATTTTATTTATTTATTTGAGAGAGAGAAAGAGAGAAAGCATGAGTGGGGGGGAGCAGAGGAAGAGGGAGAAACAGACTCCCCACTGGTATGGAGTTCTGTGCGGGGCTCATGTGGGGCTCCACACAGGCTCAAAGTGGGGCTCAATCCCAGGACCCTGAGATCATGACCTGAGTTGAAGTAAGACACTTAACCAACTGAGCCACCCGGACACCCCCAAGTTTTAACATTCTTTTGTTCACAAAGAAAGAGGCTCACTGTAAGGATGGAACTAACTCACCAATTGCCTTGGTTTTCTAATTTGTGTTCTTGGACGTTTTACTGAATTTATGTAGGAGGTATGCATCTATATTCATGAATCAAGGAGTCCTATAATTATGATTTCTCACACTTCCTTTGTCTAGTATTGGTAATCGAGGTTATATATTAAACCATAAAATGAGATATAGAGCATTCATTCTTTTTCTGAAAAAAGATCAAATTGATATCTACCTTGAAAATTTGGCAGAAATATTCTTTACAGCCAGGGCTTGTTGTTTCCCATGTAAAAAGATGTTAAAATATGACTTCAATATGCTGAATACAGATAACAATATTACTTAGGCCGTCCATTTCATCTTAAGTCGGATTGATTTTCTTACAACTTTTTATTTTATGTAATTTATCATATTTATTGCCAGAAGTTATTGATAGTATTCTTTTACTATCCTTATGATGTCTGCTAAACCATAGTTGATTTCCTTTTTACTCATAATGCAACTGACTTGTGAATTCTTTTTTTCTTTTCCTTGGCTGGTGTTTTCAGACGTTTGTCCACTGTTTTTAGTCCTGCCAAAAAAAATGAACTTTGCCTTGGTTAATCCTTTCTGTGCTTTTTTTTCCCCCAAAGATTTTAAAAGATTTTTTTAAAATATTTATTTATTTATTTTTGAAGAGAGAGAGGGAGAAGCAGACTCCACACTGAGGGCAGAGCCAGACATATGGCTCCATCTCACAACCCAGAGATCATGACCTGAGATGAAACCAAGAGTCACATGCTCAATCCACTGCACCACCCAGGTGCCCCATATACTTCTTAAATTTCATCTTGCATTGACCTCTAATTTTATCTTTATTATTTTCTTTACAATTTCTTTGGTATTTATCTATTCGTGCGATGCTACAATACTCTCCATTCTGTTCCACCAAACAGAAACTTGAAGTTACTTTTGATTCCTCTTCATGACCCCTCCCCATGCATACTTTTATCTCATAATGGTCTCTAATCTATTCACTGTCACCTCTCACCCAATAGGGAACTTCATAAATGCTGTTTCTTTGCAGTGTCTTTTCTCATTCACTATGTCAACTTCTCTTCAATTTATAAAGCTCCTAACATCTAAACTATTTCTTCATAGCATTTATCTGAATCATAAATTCTCATTCCTTTGTGATTTACTTGATCAATACTTTCTCACTACCTACATCTCCAGGGGAAAAGGAACCCAGTCTGTCTTATTCAGCAATATGGTTCCAGGTCTTAGTAATTAGCAGTTATATTTTTAAAGAATAAATAAAACAAAATATAGGCAAACCAGCTCAACTACTGAATACAATTAAGGAGACTCAGATTTTGACTCTATAAAATACATTTTAATTCAGAGAAACAAAAAAAATTACTACATTTGAGATATAGTTTATCATCAGTCTTTTGGCAGAAATATTGCAGAGAAGATTCAAGAACTGATAAAGATTACATGGGTTGGTTTTATGATTATTCCAATTTGGAAGTACAAGGATTAGCAGTAGGTGAAAAATAAAAAAAATAAAAAATAATAGTAAATTCTAAAGGAGAAGGAAATAGAGGCATTTGTAGACTTAAGAGTGGTTCTGTACATTCCACGCAGAACACTTGATATTACCTGTATTTTGTCATCTTGTTGATAAAGTAATTATACCCAGTTTGTATGTGTTGAGTGAAATGTATAATCCTTTAGTGCAGCCCATTAATTTAAGCTATTTTACTGTTTTTCTGATTCCAGCACTGTAATCATTAGGTCGATGACAAGTGATAAACTGTTGATATGGCCTGTATGGTTTGGCTGTGCTTTTTGCAAAATAAAGAAGAAATAAATGCCATTAAAAATATCAAAACTGATATAACCAGAGAACTAGACACACTCTATTTCAAAAAAATAGAGATGATAATTTTTATTTTATTTTATTATTACTATTATTATTAATATAATATTTATCCTCAAGTCATTTTTAGGGTGGTTGAAAATAAAGTCAAGAAAAACACTCGTAGTAGAGAACATAATGAATAATAATGAATAGTGGGAATGATGGATGACATTTAGAAAATCTCAGGATGTTTGTTTTGGTTTCATGCTTTCTGCCACAACCTTTGGGAAAAGTTTTTAAAACTCTCGAAGGCATCATGTTGCAAGTGAAACTCCTGTGATTTAAAATGTTGTGAATGAAATTTTTAGTCAGGTTGTTTCTCTAAGAAAGATCGATAAACACTTTTAATAATGTGGGTCAGTCTATTCCACACTGAGGTTTGAAAAAAATAATGTTACCTTAAGTTTTTTTTTTCCTTTTTTCTTTTTTTCTCTTTTTCTATTCTGAAAACATTTGAAATAACATATCCTGGTTCTTCAAATATCCACGGATGCTTTCTCCATATGGAATGTCTGTCCCATGAACTAGAGAAATTAAAATTTGCCGATAGAGCAACACAACGTACTTATGAAGAGAAGTGAAGAGTATATTTCAGGTAATCAGATTACATGCAAATATTGAGCCAACTGGCTCATTGTATAGCCGATGATTTTTTTTTTTTTTTAAGCAGCAGAGAATGTGACTTCATTTTGTGAACACGACCCAAGTTTTATTTCCCACGTAGCACTTACTCTTTCAACAGGAGAAATTATCATTGCATTTTGGGCCCTAAGTCATGGATGAATCATATTTCTATAATTTCATTTAGTGAAACCATTTGCTTTCTTGAAGTCCATGCCACGATTGGTAATTCCATGAAACTAATTCCATGGCCCACTGCTCCTATAGAAAATATGACCCAGATAGAGGGAGACATGTGAACAATTACAATAAGATTCTTTTCTGAAGAATAGGGAAGGACACTCAACAAATGTTGTGAAGACAGAATTGGAAACTGTATTGTGGAATAGCTTTGTAAGTGATTGGCTCAAGGAGATAATTAAGACGAGAAAGTCTAAAGATAGTCAAAATGGCTTTTATAATTTGAGCCTACATTGTATTCTTGGACTTTTTTTTTAAACTAGTCAAATTCCATGGAAAATCAGAACTAAATACCAAAATATACACCTTAAAATAGTTTTAATATTTGATTATTTCGCTGTAATGTAAGCTCAGTGAGAAAATAGATAGGGAAATTACAGTTCTCGCCATACTTCTGTGTCTCACACACATTTGATACCAGTAAATGCTGAATAAGAATAAGGCTCCAGTTTCAACTTTTTTCTTTTCTTTCTTTTATTTTCTTTTCTTATTTGAGAGAAAGAGAGAGAGGGAGGGAGAGCATGAGCCTGGGGGGAGAGAGAAGAGGAAGACGGAGAAGCAGACTCATCCCTAAGCAGGAAGCCCAACTCAGGGCTTTATCCCAGGACCCTGAGATCCTGACCTGAGCTGAAGGCAGATACTTAACTGACTGAGCCACCCAGGTGCCCCAAGTATCAAATTATCAAACTTTTAATGGAAAAATTACTGATTAAAAAGGTCTAATCAACAAAAGTATATAATTGTTGTAAAAATGTTGAGTTTATTTCTTTGCAAGTCACCCATATGTTTTATTATTTTGTATATACTGTGTAAATCAGCAAATAAATCCATAAATTACAGGAATATTTAATGTCTTCTCGCAAAACACACACACACAAGATAATTCATGAATGTAGTCTGTTATAGTTGTTTCAAGCAACCTCCTCTTATATAATATTGATAAAAACCAATTTCAATTATTATAAATGTAAATAGTAGTTTACATTTGGAGTATTTGTTATGTTTCTAGTATTGTTCTTAAATTTTATGTCTATCACCTGAATTTAATACTCAAACAACTATATAATTTGATATCATGATTCCCATGTTATAGATGAGAAAAGTGAGATACAGATGACTTAATTAAATTATCTATACTACCGGCTATTTAGTGACTGAACTAGAACTTAAACACAGAATGGTGGATTCTAAAGTTTGTACTTGGCCTTATTGCATTAGATAACCTTTAATTAAAGTAATGATGATTATGATGATTATCATGAGGACAATAGTGGGAAACAGGTTGTGTTTACTAAACGTTCATCTTTTTGTGAGGACTATGCAAAGTGCCGGGTTGTTGGTTTTTTTTTTGCGTAATTTGTCAAATTTAAAACTCACAAAAATATTAAAAGAGTGTTACTCTTTTTATCCCCACTTTACTAAGGAAGAAACTGAAATACAATGTGTTTACATTTATACATCTAGTAAATGTGAAAACCAAAAGTTTAATTTGGTTGGAGTGATTGCCAATGTAATTTTTACTTAATAAATATATGCTTCTAGGAGATCAAAAATATTCTTAAAACTGCACAAAAATACTATATTTTATCCTGCAGTCAAGTGCTACCCTGGTGAAGGTATTGCTTGATATGAACAGCAAAGTCATAACCCTGTTTAAATGGAATGTAGGCAGCACTTATGAGGATGAATATTCCATATTCTGTTCCTTCCAGTGTCTCATCCCTCTACACGCACACACGCACACACACACACACACACACAGGCACAAACACAAGACATCCACAAGCACACACATGCACAAGCCATGAATACACACAGACATAAAGGCTGATGATTGTATCTCTAAATAATATATATATGAAATACACAGTTTTGCTTTTTATTTATTCCATCTAAAAACAACAGAAATGAGGAAAAAGAAAATATATTCTATGTTTTAACTTAAGTTTTGATGCAGTAAGAAAAGCTCAATGAGTAAAGTAGATTAAAAAATGAAGGGACAGACATAAAACCAAAGAATTTTATAATTATAGAAGATCTTAAAAGTTTTCTCCTTTTCACACCTCTGATATTTTTTTTTTTAAAGATTTTATTTTTTATTTATTCGACAGAGATAGAGACAGCCAGCGAGAGAGGGAACACAAGCAGGGGGGAGTGGGAGAGGAAGAAGCAGGCTCATAGCAGAAGAGCCTGATGTGGGGCTCGATCCCATAACGCCGGGATCACGCCCTGAGCCGAAGGCAGACGCTTAACCGCTGTGCCACCCAGGCGCCCCGGCACCTCTGATATTTTAATTGTCCTACATCTTCTTCATTTTTTATAAGTCATAGGTCTGCTCTATTTTCAAAAGGTTGTAATTGTTACAAATGTCTTCTGTATGATACATTCAAATCTTGATTCCTTATCTTCTAGTCTTTGTGACAGTTGTTCCTTTGGGATAATATATAATAAGACTATTCCCTCTTCTATAACTATCATCTTGAAGCTCAGATTTTCCTCTTGAACTAAAGACTCCCAGTTTTTCAGTCATTCATTTGAGCCTTCACTTTTACTTCTTACTGCATGGAGGTTCTATGACTCTTCTTTTCTGGTCCCAGTATTTTAATTCTACACTGTGGTACACTTTTGGTTACTATAACACTTTAATAGGCAAATAATACTTCAAGATGGCACAACTGACCAACAAAATATATCAGAGAGGGTAGGGCAGATAATAGACCCCTGAATTGTGCCATAAAACTGTAATCCCCAGAGTCACCTTGTAGAATGTAAAAAGCATCCACCATTTATTGCAATTCCTTCATTAAGGGGAGTCTATTTCTCTCCTTCTTAAATCTTACATCTCCTCTCTTTAATTTTAGGATATCCTTGTAACTTGCCAGGACAGCAAAGTCAACATTGTGTGAGTTCCAAACCTAGGTCTCAATAGGCTTTGTGTTTCCATTCTTCCTCTTGGTATCCCCACCTAGAGCCAGCTGAGCTAGAGAAAACTGAACTGAGCTGTCAGGTACAGGACTTGCTGATGAAGACAATAAGCCAAAATTATAGCAAGCGTAGAGCTTGTAATCACTCCCTGCAGTAATATAAGGAAAGGACTAAACTAGACAAAGTATGGACTCTTCTCAATTCCCTGAAGGAAAGGAGTGAGGATGGAGGGTCAGGTGACAGCAGAATGTTCTGGATCATCTCACTGCTGGAGACCCAAACAAAAGGTTTCTTCAGTTTTTCTCGGTGTAGGGGCAAAAGGAAGGGAAAAGAGGGGTGAGCTAGGTCTAGAAAAGTGTTAAGTATTAAGTCAAAGTGGAAAAGATAGCCTCAGAGTGGCCACATCCAGTCCTCTCATATAAGGTGCAGAGACTTCTGTGCATAGCCTCTGAGAAAGAGGCCTCTGAATGGAAGCACCTGGGCTAGGAGCACAGATGAACATAAGAACATGGTGGGCCTGCATCCCTGACTGCAATCCCCTTCAGGGACAATGCACTGTCTGTGCATAAAGTCTAGTATGAGACGGGAAGCTTCTCCCCTCGAGGCCTGGCAGGGAAAGCCTTTGAGATGGCCTATGGTGATGCCTAAAAAATCACATATAGATTTTTGGCCAGGAGCTGATCTCCTCCATTCCTGTCACTGATGGCAGTTAAGGAGGTACAAGATAGACCAGTAACAGATGAGAGAGTCTGTTGAGCATAAAGGCTGCAACTAAATTAATGCCTGAGTCAATGTAGCTGAAATCAGCTAAGTCTGACCCAGATCGGTAGAACATGCCAACTAAGCTGAGCCCAAATTATCAACCCATAGAATAAATTACATAAATGTGTGTAGTTTTAACCCATTCAGTTTTGGTTTGCTTTGCTTTGTTAACATACACACAAAATGGGTGCCTGGTGGCTCTATTGGTGGTTTGTTGGACGTCCAACTCTTGATTTTGACTCAGGTCATGATCTCAGGGTCATGAGATCGAGGCCCACATTGGGCTCCATGCCTGATTCTCTCTCTCTCCCTCTGCTCAACCATCTGCTCATGTGCTATCTCTAAAAAATTCCCAAAAAACAAAAAAGCGTACACACAAAAGCTAACTGACACAGTTATTAACTGAAAACCTTAAAGACTTTAAAGACAAGAGAATGCTTGTGTATGTTGTTTAAAAAAAAAATTCTATTGGTGTTCACGGCAGAAAACTACTCTTGGCTAAATGTGCTTGGTTACTAAGGTTATTGCTAAGCAAAGTCTCTTACTGTAGCAAGTTGCAGATGTTTGGGCTCAATCTTTGACATATTTGTGATTTGGCCCCATTCAAAAGATCATGATCTCTCTGGATGAGGATGTGCGTAAGGTCCACCTCCTTAATGGCCTCCTGGCTCCCTTTTAAAACCCCTTGACATAATGACCTCATTTCATTTCACCTTTTGCAGATATATCAGCACTCTTTCAGAATTTATAATTATGATGGAAGCACATTTTCAATGATAAGTTGTCAGGTGTCCTGACACTCTGGCTATGGGAGAGCTACAATAGAAATGAGATGGAATTCAGTAGAAATGACAAGATCATCCATTACTCTATTGATTACCCATTGTTCTGATTTCTACTTACTCACTGTGAAAATTCAAAGGTGTTCATAGTATAACAATAACTACAGATTTTCTGTACTTAGTCCTCATTACAATACTCATTTTTAGTGTAATCATGGTAAGTTCTTTATCTTTCTTCACTATAGTTATTTTAACTTATAAACTAGAAGTGAATTTAGTATGGTCAGTGTGATGATTACCTGTGATGATATATTTAGTGAGACAGACTGTAAGAACTACTCAATGTTTATTCCATCCTTCCTGCTGTTTCTACTTGACTATCAAGACCAGTCTGTAAGGTTCTTGAGGGACGGACTTCCTTTTGTTCAGTTTAAGTCCCCAAGACCCTTATTAAATGTCACATGCTCCATAAATATTTGTAGAAGAAACAAAAAAGAGAAAGAATAAGGAAGAAAAGAAGAGAGGGCGAAAGAACTAAGAATGAAGAGGAAAGGAAGAGGGAGAGGGAAGGAGAAAGGAAAGAAGATTTGAGTCCAGGATGATTTCATGAGCAACATCAACATGTTTATTCAAGTGCTTAAAGTCAGTTATAAAAATATTGTAAGCCATTGATGAAATAATTGGAGATAAAGAGAAAGAAATCCATATATTGTAGATGCCTACAATTGTTGTTCAGTAATCATTTGGTGTTACCAATGGGAGTAAAGAAGAGTAGCCACCATCCTCTTAGTTCTTCAGTTTGAGTGCAACATATAAAGCAGTGTATACTGGAGTGATTTTCAAGATAAATGGGTAGGTCGGAGGAAGATACATCCTTCACTCCTCCCCAGATTCTTACTTTATTTACTGTTGACATCCTATGACCAGTCACTGAAATTACTTCTGCCTACACAGCAACTACCTTTCTCAGTTTTGACAGGGATTATTTTATTAATCTTTTCAAGAAATAAAACCTTGATTTGGGATTCTAATTTTTCTGTTTACTAATTTATGCCATTTATTACTGTTTTCTTTCAAATTAATTTGCTATTATTTTACTAGCCTCTTCCAGTGGATGTTAGGACCAATGATTTTTAGTTTTTGTTCTCTTTAAATATATGTATTTAAAGTCAAATTTTGTGTGTGTGTGTGTTTATGACCGTAATGGCTTTTCACATCTATAGTATATTTGTATTACGTTTCATCCCTAAATACTTACTAGTTTCAATTATGACTAAGCCTTCAATATAATTGTAACTCAGTTGACTAATGAGATATTTAGAAATGTATCACTTAGTTTCCAAATATTTGTCAGAGAATTTTTAAACTATAAATTTATTATTGAGTTTTTAATTAAATCTTCTGGTGTCAGAGATCATGGCCTAACGATTTCAGTTTTTAAAAAAATTTGAGACATTCTGTGTGACTCAGCATGAGTCAATTTTTAAAATATTCTATTTGCATTTTAAAACAAAAAATCTTAGCAGTTATTGGATACAGTCATTTAATTCTCCTGTCAATTCAATAAGGAAAATATTTTTATAATTATTCCATTATTCTCAATTTGCAGGAGAGATTGAGACAGGTTAAATATTTTTCCCAAATTCACATAGCTTGTAAGCAATGAAGTTCCCTGGGAATTAGGTCCAAAATATGTCCTCTTAAACCTAAGCTATGTTGTTTTATTTGTTATATAATAGTAATACAGACATTGCATTGAAGGTTAAAGTACAAATAAAAGAAAACTTTTAGGTTAGGTTATATGAAGACTCAGTGGTAAAATTATATGTAATCATGGGAAGAAGAATTAGATTTCCCCCCTGTGTGACACCAAGCGGTATGATAGGAGTAATAAAAGGAGTTGCAAAGAAATAAAAAGAAATCACACTAAAAAACATTCCAACATACAGAGCTATCCAGAGAAAATAGGCTTAAGAATCATGAAACTCCCCTAACTAAGACTTTCAGAAGAGCTGAAGGACCACTAAGTGTAGTAAAGAGAAGAGCAAGAGCAATTGTGTTTACAGGCCACATGCATTTTAACCACTATCAGCAATAGCTCCTACAGTCAGGAGATTCTATGACTCTCGATACTGGCACATTAGCTAATATTTCATATTCTCACTCATCCCTTCTATTGCCCTTGAAATACAGTTCCCCCCCCCCACCGGGGAAATAATATTTGAGTTGGTAGCATAATAGTAGATCATCAAATGTTGCATTTTTGTCAAATGTTAAGTACAAGAACTATTGTGTTTATGTGTTCTTCTTCTTAGTATTAAAAGCTATAAAAATGATTAAACCTTAGGAAAAAGAGAATCCCTGAAGAAAGACGAAAAACAACATATAGCTAAGAAAAGACAAAACTGAGGAAAAACATGAAGGAAGTATTAAATATTAGCAAATAAATAAAAAACTCATAAAGAAATACTGAGATAATTCCATATTCTGCCTACCCATCCCTTTCCCCTCAGTTACACGTAATTCAGGTTGTAACCAGATTTAGAAATAAGGGTTCAGTATCTGAAAAGTTTGGCAAACATCTGACAAGGGCAAAGTCAAGGTGAATTATCACATACCTCGATAGTTGATACCAAGATAATATTAAGGGCTATGGGAAAATCAAATCAATTTGCCTTGCAATAATGTAGATATCACCTAACAGGTCACAAGTAGCTATTAATTCTATATATAACTCTTTTTACTTCACAACATCTTGTCTTAAAAGAGAACAGGGAAAACCTCTGTGTGTTTGTGTTTTGCGGGGCAAGATAGTGGTCTTGACTGAGAATCAGTAGGTGTGACAAACTACCCAGACTTGAGGAATCATGGAGGTGCAGAGTTCATCGATGTACCCTTCACTACTCTCCCTGCTCAGTCTCCTCAGATCTAGCCAAATTTCACCATCACAATTGATCAGGAGATAACTGGGATTACCGACACTGATCTCAGTATCAACCAGCCACAGGGTCCATTCGTTGTCTCAAATGGGAGCAGGTGATTATCACCCAGTGGTTCCAACATATACCAAAAACATGGCTGGATACAGATGGCTCTGATGGTCCTCTGGCTAGCTGGCTGTGTAGGCTTGACCTAGCCATTTTACCAAGCCTGGATTAAAAAGACAAATCAAAAGAAAATCCTCATTTTGGTGACTGAAAATTTGAAGACCACTCGTTATGTTGGCATAGAGTTGCCACGCACTAACATTAGTCCTGAAAGATGTCAGGAGCACAGTTTTGCACGCTTTTGTGGTTTTTCCCCCCTTTAAATGTATTGTTTTAAAATTTGTTACCCAGACTCAGAGAGAGAGAGAGAGAGAGAGCAATAACATGAAAAATTACATTGTCAACAATTGCACTTTTAATATTTTCATTTATTACATTAATATTTTTAGTTCTGGGGTCAAAGAAGTTACTTGATGGGTTTCTTGTGATAGGTTAAAAAAAGCTAAATGATTATTTTCAATTAATGTTTATATAATTGAAGAGTGTGCCAATACAACTACAAAGTTTTGCAACCTCAGACTACATTATTCAAATATATTTTCTTGATATATAGAAATAACAGTCTCCCTATATTTGAGTACTCTCTGGTAAAGAGCAATTTATATTACAGGAGACTTTGACACACTTAAGAATCTCTAGCATGTTGGGGCTCCTGGGTGGTTCAGTCGGTTGGACATCTGCCTTCAGCTCGGGTGGTGGTCCCAGGGTCCTGGGATCAAGTCCCATGTCAGGCTCTTTGCTCGGTGGGGAGCCTGCTTCTCCCTCTGCCTTTTGCTCCCCCTGCTTGTGTGCTCTCTCTCTCTCTGACAAATAAATAAATAAATTTTTTTAAAAAAAGACTCTCCTCTTTAAAAAAAAGAAAAAGAAAAAGAATCTCTAGCATGTTAATCAGCAAGGAAAAGACCTAAGATATAGTGGCTTATAACGAGATACAGAGGAGGAATTTGAGGGACTTTAGCTTAGGAATATACTAACTGATTTCAAATCACTGAAGTTCCTTTGTACAGAGGAATGACCTTTGTTTTGGCTCAGATTAAAAAAGCCATGATCAGTAAGCAAATATTCCACAGAACCAGATCTTGGTTCAAAATAAGGAAAAACTAAATATCAGACTCATTGAGAATACAAGTCACCCGAAGCTAAAGTTTAATGACAACTTATTAGATAGAATTATGCTGCTGTGGGTTGTAGGTTGAACCACATTTCCATTATTATTCTGTTTCACTCCAAGGTTTTCAGAGGGATGTTTCATAATGAGACTGGAATTAAAGCAGTTAAATCTACTCAAAGTACAACCTGGGAGTATATAAACAGCATTTTGCTTTCCCTGAACTCAATGCACAAGTTAAAAAGAAAAACACAACTCTGCGATAGACGTGTTAAAAAATAGCGCTATATTAAGTCATGAGAATTGTACTTTGCTTTCATAAAACAAGAAAGCAAAATATGATTCTTTCTAAGCCTCATAGAGCTGCAGAAGTTTATAAAACACTTTTTGACAATTAAGTTAACAATCTTGGCATTTCCTCAGTTTATACAAGAGGAACAAAAAACTGCATGAGGTCAAAAATCACAAATTTTTGTGTGGGGCAAAAATCGCTCAACTTGTAGCCATGTTTTTTGAGATATAAAAGTTAAATTTGAATTTTGAGGGTCCTGTATTACCATGTAGAGATTAGGATATATTTCTGCAGATAAAGAGATCTTGTGAAAGTTACTGAATGTCATGGTTGGTTATTCATCAGACATTTAGCTAACTGCCCAGGATTACTCACTTGCTGCTACCAGGTGAGGTGAAAATAATTGTTCAGTGAGTGATCAGAAGAGTTAGAGAGCCAAAGGAAATTTGTTTAAGCTTCAACTTAAGGACAATCCTACAGGTTGTATTTGGGAAAATTAAATCACTTGACTCCCATTTCTTACTTTTAAAAATGCACATAGTTATAGTCCCTGTCTACAGCAAATTATAAATACTAAATAAAATAATTCAAATAAACACACAGTGCTTAGCATCTTCATTATTATTAATGCAACTGCTCTAAATTATTAGTTATAAAATAATTCAGTATTGACTAACAAAATTACTCCTGGCCTCATTTAAACATGTATCAGCTCTATCTACCAATTTTCAAATAACTCTAATAATAGAACATGGATAGAAATGTGGTTCCTAGAATGAAAAACAACAATCCTTAAGTTTACACGTTGTAGGTCTCTCTCTTTCTCTCTCTCCCTGTTTGAACCCACCAGAAACAGAACTATAGTAGTCACTTGATAAATATTTATTGAATGAACATTAAA
Organism: Ailuropoda melanoleuca; assembly: GCF_002007445.2. Lineage (NCBI taxonomy): Eukaryota > Metazoa > Chordata > Mammalia > Carnivora > Ursidae > Ailuropoda > Ailuropoda melanoleuca. Next base: position 88,476,078 of record NC_048228.1, on the reverse strand, counting down.
TAAATGAATTCAGTGTTCTTTGCAGCTGTGTTTTAAATAAATAAAACATAGCCTGATCAGGCAAATAATCTGAGGGGAAAAAACAGCTAAGTTATATATTTTAAATCAAATAACTCATTTTAGTTTTCACATAGCTTTATTATACACTTTTAGGCCATAACAATTGTCAATACAATTTTATAGTGCAATCAGTGTTCTATGACAATAAAGAGATAAATACAAGGATTTTCTGTTCTTTCTATTTTGTTTCCTTTTGTTGTTGTTTTTTACCATGGGATATGCTTTTATCAACTTTTGCTTAAATAATAATGCCAAAATCTCACTGGCTTACAACAACACACATTCAATTCTCATCCCCAGACCTGTGGATCAGCTGCAAAACTCTGCTCCAGGCTACAGGTTTGGTTCAGGTCTGTTCATATATCCTCATTTATCCACACAAGCAGAAGAAACAGCTGCTTGCTGGACTGTACTTGTCTTCCTACAGGTGAGAGGGGCCAAGAGCTTAGCAATATTGAGTAAGAGCCCACACTAGATAGATGCCATGCTCACTCACATTTACTCACTCAAAGCAAGTCACAAGGCCAAGTACAATATCCATAGGGTGATAAACAAATCCCTCCCATGCAGTCAGGGAACAGGTGAATATTTGCTTCCCATTAAAAACCATCTATCACATTTTATAGGCTCTCTGTGCTATCCCAATAATGTAATAGTTCACAAACTTTGAAAAGATGTTTGTAAATGATAGAAGTAAGACAACAGTCTTGGTATTAAGTTATTATAATAATGGGACTTGATATTCAAATGATATTTTATGTTACGTGTCATGCTATATTTGATAAGGAGTGGGAGTGAAAATAACGTCATAGAATTAGTATGTGAATATTATAATATGAAATTTAAGTGTTAATTTTCATCTTGAACCCCAAAACTCATTTGGCATGAAAACTGCAACATAAGCTTTTAATTTTCCAATTTAGTTTTTAAAATTTAGACTAAATGGTAGTGAGAAATTTTGATCATTGGTTTTGATACTTTGCAGTACTTAATAATTCAAAATCAAAATGTTTTGGGCAGTGGAGTTGCACAAGGCTAAGAATATTAACTAAGAAGTTCACTGCTAGCTATGTCATACCATGTCCCTCCAAACCACATGATGAATTCTAGGTGGCATTTGTGCGAAAATAATAGTTAGACTGTAAGAAATAACAAGTAGGGACACAAATACCAAAATATTAATAATTTCCTCAATATTTTTAAGCTTCAAATATCTGGAAACTTATTTATATAAAATTTAGAATTATTAGATTTTCAATCGGTAAGCTTTCTACTGATAGTATGTCCTATATGTATAGATCTATTTATTATATTATACCAGTACCATTAGTAGTATTATAATATATAACTATATTGTAAATAATTTTAAATATATTCTCTGCTCATAAACAAGTGATTAAAAACTTTTAGTAGTTTTCTAATCACTTACAAATAATATTAATTTGGTTTCTTTCTAATGTTATGAGAATTTAAGTCAATGCCTTATTTGAAAACATAAATATTAATGATTTATTATGTATGAATAGAGATTTTAGGAACTTCATTTGCAGAGTAATTGAATAATAAAAATTACAGATGAGTGAGAAAGAGAAATTCCATGAAATAGCTTAAGTAAATATTAAAGGAACAATTCAAAATAAGCCTGTCACAACTTAAGGTTTGCTTCAGGGATAGATTTAATGACTTTTAGCATGTCCTCTAATTTAATCTTTAGTTTTAATATTTGATGTGTTGAAAGAGAAGTTGGACAGGATTGGTGATCTTGGGATCCAAATATGTAAGATGAGTTTCTCAGGTACAGTACTGCTTTTGGTAGAACTCAGTGAATTCCTTAAACTCTGATTGACATTTAAGAGATGAGAGTGCATTCAGGGTGTTGGAGTTATGATGTATAAATGAAAATAGGATTGATATAAAAATGCAATCATGATGGAGAATGACATACATCAAGGCCAGGCCTAGACAAACAAAAATAATTGCACAACAGCCTTGAATGTGCTGGTATTTCTACCATCTTAATAGTCCATTTGACTTTCTATAATAAGAATTGTTTAATAATCAAATAAAGCAATATCACAGTATAAACTGTATGTGAACTGACATAACTGACAACTGGGTTTGACTTAAATGTTTAGGTAAGACTCCATAACTCTTGATGGCTTGAGAGCATTTAATACACAGTTTTTCTTCCTTAATGTCAGTATTTGTTGCATGACCTTAGTCTAGGTTTTGCTCCAAATCGATTTGTGATCGCTCAAGAAGTCAATACTGTAGGCATAACCACTTGATTAAGGGCAAATTTAGCATTGTAAATTCAAGAATACCTGAGAAACACAATTGTCAAAATTATTGTAAAGGGACATTTCATATATCACGAGAATAAAAAGGGGGAAAACATGCAAAAAATGAAATTGAATACCAAATATAACAGTTCAATATCAGTAAATGCTTAGGGATGTTTTACCTTATATGTTATCCATTTTTAGATTTTAAATACTCAAAGGGTACCCATGTAAATTACCCTATCAGTAGTACTATATTTTCTTATGAGAATACTAGCATGCAATTTGCTTAAAAACTTTCTTGGTTCAGAAAACAATGTATCTGGATTAAGCTTTATTTTTCTTTCACTGTTAGTTGTATTTTAAATTATGGGGCAGACTCTCTGATTTTCCCTGGCATTTTACTGCATTGAAATAGCAACAGAATAAAATATATTTTCTTTGTAACTTTTCTGTACTTTCATAGAAAAGTGGCAGTAATGGTGCCAACAAATTTGCTCAAATGTTTACCTCTTCCTTTTATTAGATTATACTTCCCCACCCTGTTGCTGTAAAATTTGCTCATATAATTAGTTTAGTCATAGATTGTGAGAAAAACAGCATGTGGCTTTTTGTGGATGTTTTTAATAGCCATTATGCATTCACACATTTCTGTTTTTCCATTGGCCATAGTAAATGCTTGGCCTTAAGAGGGGCTGCTTTTGCAGCTCTGATCCCAGTATGAATAAGACAAAGAAAGGCTTTGGCCAATTAATGGCACAAGCAAAACATAAATAATTATTAATATTATAAATCAAGGAGATTTAAGGATCGTTTGTCACTACAACATAACTAAAAAACATTGATACAGAGGCACAATAGTTTTAGCTAGTATGAATGTTTAAAATAAATTTAAATCCATCTTCCTCCTAGAAATGAGTAGTCAACAAGTTTTAGAAAATTATCAGATTTCATGCAATTTCTAGTCTAAGATGATGAGTTCGGTGGGACCTGAACTCGTTTCTTTCTATGGACACACAGAATCTCCAGCTACACATGGAGTAATTCCCTCTAAAAGAAACCCAGAAACTAGCTGATTGACCTCTCTACATTGGGCGAAGGAGAAAACACTCACATTGGAATGTGTGTTGACACAACCATCAACTACTGGGAACCAGGAACAAAGAAGGAGGCTTGGACAACCACAAAGGTTTGAGAGACAGCTAAAAGATCCAGCTGAGGTGAATGATAAAGTTCATTTTCAACACAACACCACTCCATCAAGGCTGGCAGAGATGGCCGTACTGTCTAATGCACAGAAACCAACAAAAAGAGTCAAGGAGAATAAAGAAATAGAGGAATACATTCTAGATGTAAGAACAAGGTAAAACCCAAGAAGGAGATTTTAATGAAATGGAGATCAGTGGTATACCTGATAAAGAGTTCAAAATCAGGCTCATAAAGGTACTTATTGAGGTTAGGAAAACAATGAGTGAACAGAGTGAGAATTTCAACCAAAAGAACATATAAGAATCTGTAAAACAGACATGATAGAGATGAAGAATACAATAATTGAACTAAAAAAATCCAATAGAGTCTGTCAGTATCAATTATATCAAACAGAAGAAGAAATCAGCAATCACAAAGATCGGGAGATAGAGTGGTGGAATTCATCCAATCAATCAGAGGAGCAAAAAGAAAAAAATGGATTGAAAAGAGTGAAGGTAGCTTAAAAGACTGACATGACACCACCAAGCAGACCAATATTCATATTGTAGGGATCCCAGAAGGAAAGGAGAGAGACAAAGGGGCAGAAAGCTTATTCAAAGAAATAGTGACTGAAGAGTTTCCTACTCTGAAGAAAGAAAAACACATTCAGATCCAGAAGGACCACAGAGTTCCAAATAAGATGATTCTAAAGAGAACCACACTGAGACACATTATAATTAAATTGTCAAAAGTTAGACAAAGAAAGAATTTAAAAGCAGCAAGATAAACAATTTGTTACATGCAAGAAAACTCCCATAAGATTGTCAACAGATTTTTCAGCAGAGACTTGTAGGCCAGAAAGAAGTGGATATCTTCAAAGTTTTGAACAATAACATAAAAAACTGCCAATCAAGAATACCCTACCTGACAAAGTTGTTCTTCAAAACTGAAGGAGACATGAAGAGTTTTCAAGCAAAAGCTGAAGGAGTTCATCATCACTAGACCAGTCTTACAAGAAATGCTAAAGAAACTTTTTCAAGATGAAATAAAAGGATGCTAGTTAGAACAGCTAAGTATAGGAAAGTATAAGTCTCACTGGTAAAGGTAAGTACATAGGCAAATTCAGAATACTCTGATGTTGTAATGGTGATGGATAAATCACTTATAAATCCGGTATGAAGGTTCCAAGACAAAAGTAAAAAAGACAGTAATAGACACACAAGATTAAAAAAAAAAAAGTAAATTGTCACATAAAAAAACATAAAATGTGGGGCAGTCATTAAGCGTCTGCGTTCGGCTCAAGGCCTGATCACGGCGTTATGGGATCGAACCCCGCATCAGGCTCCTCCGCTATGAGCCTGCTTCTTCCTCTCCCACTCCCCCTGCTTGTGTTCCCTCTCTCACTGGCTGTCTCTATCTCTGTCAAATAAATAAATAAAATCTTTAAAAAAAAAACATAAAATGTGGTGGGAAGAAANGTGTTCCCTCTCTCACTGGCTGTCTCTATCTCTGTCAAATAAATAAATAAAATCTTTAAAAAAAAAAAACCATAAAATGTGGTGGGAAGAAGAGCAAAAATGTAGACATTTAGTATGTGCTTGAAGTTAAGTTATAAGGTTAAAATAGACTGTTAGGAGGCGTTTTATGTAAGCTTTATGGTAACTACAAAGCAAAAACTTATAGTAGATACACAAAAGATAAAAGAATGGTATCTAAGTATACCACTATGCAAAATCATCAAATCACAAAGAGAAAGTGTAAGAGAAGAAAAATAAATAAATTACAAAACAGCAATTAAACAATTAACAAAATGGTAATACCTTTCAATAATGATTTCAAATATAAATGGAATAATTCTCCAATCAATAGACAGAGTGGCTCAATGGATAAAAAACAAAAACAAAAAACTAAGACCCAACTATATGCAGCATGCAGGAGATTCGCTTTAGCTTTAAGGACACACAGATAGAAAGTTAAGGGATTAAGAAAATCTTTAAAATAAAAAATAGGCATCTTACAAAATATAAATGTAGCTGCACAAAAACCATAAACAAAAATAAGCAGGAAAAATAGATTGTGGAAAGACCAGGACACATATGAAAAAATTATGACATTAATATATAAAATGATTTCATCAATAGGTAACATATATCATAGTGGATTAATAGATCATCTAAATTCAAAGCACTTGAAGAGACATGAAGAATTAGAAAGAAAAGATTAACATATAAAAATATCTACTTCACCAAAGACATACATATAAGATATATGAAATATGTATACATATTTCAAATGGCAGCATTTACCTATCCAATCGATGTCCAATTATAAAGTTAATACTACAAAAATTTTGTGGAGTCCAGTAAAGTGAACAGTTTTATTAAGACATGTTAGGAATATACTAAGATCCTAATTGTATGAGGGTGATTGAAGATTGCATACATAAAAGCTTAAAATTGTTCATAGTAGCATTTTTTCTTTCTTGAGTTTATTTTTTTGGAGCAGTGTTTGGGTTCACAGAAAAACTGAGCACAAGATATAGAGATTTCCCATATACCTCTGCCCTCCCCCCAATTCATAACCTCCCCCGTAACCAATATGCCTCACCAGAGTGGTACATTTGTTACAGTTGATTAACCTACATTGACATATCACTCAAAATAGATTGTATTATAGTTCACTGCTGCTATTGTACATTCTGTGTGTTTGGACCCAAAAGTATAATAACATGTATCCATCATTATATTACCACATAGAGGACTTTCATTGCCCTAAAATTCCTCTGTGCTCCATTTATTCCTCCCCCCAACCCCCAACTTTTTTTTTTTTTAAGATTTTATTTATTTGACAGAGAGAGAGACAGCCAGTGAGAGAGGGAACACAAGCAGAGGGAGTGGGAGAGGAAGAAGCAGGCTCTCAGCGTAGGAGTCTGATGTGGGGCTTGACCCAGGACCCCAGGATCACGCCCTGAGAGGAAGGCAGATGCTTAATGACTGAGCCACCCCAGCGCCCCTTAACCCCGAACTCTGGACAACCACTTATCTTTTTACTGCCTCTATAATTTTGCCTTTTCCAGATGTCACATAGTTGGAATCACACAGTATACCAATGTCTCAATTGGCTGCTTTCACGTAGTAATATGCATATTGGTTTTCTCAATGTCTTTCCATAACTCATTTTTTTCTAGTGATGAATAATATTCTATTGTCTGAATGTACCACAGTTTATCCATTCTCCTACAAAATTATTTATAATGCCAAAACCTGGAAGCAAGCAAGATGTCAAACAGTTGTACATGTTCATGTGCAGGGTTTTGTGCAGACAGAAGTTTTCAGCAACTTTGGGTAAATACCAAGGAGCACAAATGTTGGATTGTATGGTAAGAGTATGGATTTTATAAGAAACCGCCAAACTATCTTCCAAAGTGGCTCTACCATTTTGCATTCTCACCCACAATAAATGAGAGTTCCTGTTGTTCCACATACTTGCTAGTAATTGGTGCTGTCAGTAACCTGGATTTTGGCCTTTCTAATAAACCTGTAGTAATATCTCATTGTTTGAATTTGCATTTGCTGGTTGGCATATGTTGTAAGCATCTCTTCTTATACTTATTTTCCGTCTGTATATCTTGTTTGGTGACATGTTTGTTAAATAACTTGGCTCATTATTTAATTGGGTTATCATTGCTAAATTTTACGTGTTCTTAATACATTTTGCATAGCAATCCTTAATCAGAGGTGTCTTTTGCAAATATTTTCTCCTAGTCTGAGGCTTTTCTTCTTATTTTTTCACAAAGTAGAAAATTTTAATTTAAGAAAGTTGAGTTTAACAATCATTTCTTTCATAGATTGTACTTCGGTGTTTTATTTAAAAAGTTATCTCCATACCCAAGGCCGTTAGGACTTACCCTTTCTTATTTTCTAGGAGTTTTATAGTTTAACCATTCCATTTAGGCCCTATAATCCATTTTCAATTAATTTTTTTTCAGGGCCTAAGGTCTGTGTCTAGATTTTTTTTTCATGTAGATGTCTAGTTGTTCCAGCACCATTTGTTGAAGATATATCTTTACTCCACTGTATTGGCTTTGCTCTTTGGTCTAAGTTCTTTTAGGGGTATGTTTGTTTTTTAAGGTCTATTTCTCTGCTTTATATTCTGTTTTATCAAGCTATTTGTCTATTCTTTCACCAATACCATATTGTCTTGATTACCACAGCTTTGTAAGTAAGTCTTGAAGTTGGGTAGTGTCGCTCCTTCAACTTTGGTCTTGTACATTAATTTTGTGTTGGATATTCTGAGTCTTGGGCCTCTCCATATAACATACATACATGCATACATACATTATTTATTTATTTATTTATTTATTTTATTGTGAGACTCTTTTTTTTAAATTATATCTATATAAAATTTAAAATCATTTTGTTGACATCCACAAAGTGACTTGCTATAATTTTGATTAGGATTGAATTGAACCAATAGATCAATTTGGGAAGAAATGGCATTTTGCACATATTGAAACTTCCTTTCTATAAACACAGAATTTCTCTCCATTTATGTAGTTCTTTAATTACATTCATCAGAGTTTCATAATTTCCCTCAAAGAAATTTTATATATTTTGTTAGGTTTTACCGAAGTATTTCATTTTGTGGGGGTGCTAATGTAAAGGGTATTTTGTTTTTAATTTCAAGTTTCACTTGTTCACTGATCTATATAGGAAAGAAAATGACTTGTATATTAATCTTGTATTCTGTAACCTTGTTATAATTACTTATTCTAGGAGGTATTTTTTCATTTCTTTGGAATTTTGGATCATCACATAGATGATCATGCCATTCGCAAACAGGCAGGATTTCTTCCTTCTGAATCTGTATGCGTTTTTTTTTCTTATCTTATTGCATCAACAAGACCTTCCAGATTTTCTTATAAGTTATTTTACACAGCCATATGATTTTAGAATTTGAAGAGATATGGAATAACTTGGATCAGTATTTGCATTTGAATAAACTGAACCACAGACTTCTTAACAAATTTGACCAAAATTATCCAGGTACATCTTACATGTTGGTATTGAGCCAAAGCTATGAGAAATTATTTCTAATGTATTACTTATATTTTGCTAGAAAGAGGATTAACTATTGTTAGATTTTAATTTTGATTATAATAATCTTTTCATAAATTCAGATAAAATTCCTGTCTCTATGCATTCATAGATTTTATATTATGTTATATTTTACTTTTTTCAAATTTTTATTTAAAATAATAACTCAGAAATTTGATTAATCTGTATAATTGCCAAACAAATATCTCAACTTTAGAAAGTTCCATCATAGTGAAATCAAATCTAGAAAGAGAGATAGCTCAAAGTTAAAAACTATTATTCTATCTTTGTATTTTTGTTTGTTTGTTTTGGACTTTCTGTTGTTTTTCTCTTTTGTAATATAAAACATTAGTTCTAACTTACTGATGCACATAGACATAATCATGAAGAAGTCTTACTCTTTTCTTATTTTGTTCCCATTCTTGAATTTTTATTCATAGACAACATAATATATATTTCATAATTTTACACAAACAAGGATATTCATGATCACTGCATTTTCTTCTCTCCCGTCTGTCATAAAATTGCCTCCTAACATAAAGTTCAATTAAAGGAATTTCGTTTGGGGGGTGCATTGAGAAACCTGAGTTGAATTCCAGCTGCATGACTTTGGAATAGAAAATTAACTTCTGAAACTGTTCCTCATGTATACAAAAACATTATAGTGTTTGTCAGATCTTCCTCAAATGTTCAGAGTAAATAAAAGGACTTTAAAAATGTAAGATTGTTAGTATAAACATGTTCAGAATCCAATATTCCAATTGCTAGATATTTTTTTAGGAAAGGAAATTAATAACTTCTCTCACTCCTTAACTAAATGGAAAACATATCCAAGGTTATCCCAGGAGTATATTAAAAGCAACATTATCTGAAGTATTTGCTTGGCTTTGCCATGGTTATTAGTTGTATGGAGTAAGCTACTTATGTTAACGGGAGGATAAGTGCTTTTAAATGAGAATAAAGTAAATGAGACAACAGGGAATTAAAAAAGAAAATCATATCATGATGCGATTTAAAACATTAAGTAACTAATGGAAGTTAGAGTGATATTTAAATCTCCTAGTTAATTTCTAGGTAGGTCATGTATAAGAAAGAAACCTCCATGACATGACAGCAAATAGAGAAGAGAGAAACATTCTTCACAATCATTTCCTCTCCACTGGTACCATTTCAATTCTATTTGTTATATCCCTTGTTTAATAGCATATTTTACATGTTTTAATTACAAGATTTTGCATATGTGGAAAGCTAAATACAGAAATATAGAATTAACCTTGATAACTTGAACTCTGTGTAGACTGACATGCATTTCCCTTCTGGTTGGATATCGTCTCTTCATTTGATCATCAACTTTGAACTTAGTCCCAATTGTCTTGCTATTTGTCTTCATTTCACTAATTATGAACTTCAATTACTTATTAGTTGTTATGCTTATTTGTATAACATTCAATTGTCTCAATATGTTGTAAGTACCATGGCTGAAGAGCCATTTTGGTTTTCTTTATTATCTTCAGTCCAGTGTATTAGACAGTATCTGGAACAAGCAGGCACCAAATAAATACATGTGGAATTAAAAAAAAAAAAAAGAATGCTCTTACAATCCCACAATTTCGGATATTCTTAGGTACAATTCGCTCATTCTTTTTTTAAGTAAATATTTATTGACTACATACTAGGCAATTGGAATACATCAGTAAATAAGGCATATAAAAAGTGCTTATTGTATTTGCATTGCCCTAGGGGAAAGAGACCTTAATAATAATAAGCAATAAGTAAATAATTTTTAAGTAAATAATTTTAGTCTTTTAGAAAGCAATAAGTGATTATGGGGAAAAAAGAACATACAGACTAGCATAATGGGAATTAGCAATTTTGGACCAGGGCAGGTTACTGTATTAAAAGATAGAAATGCTAGGTTCATTCTTGGGCTTTGCTACTGCCTAGCATTGTGACTTCATTTTTCTAAGGTACTTCTGCATAATTAGATATTTAAAGATTTACTCTGAGGTCCTTCCAACAATGCTATTCTATGACTCCATGTCCACACTAAGCAACTCTCCTGAAGAGTATAAGTCAATTACATTAATGATTGTTACAACCTAAAAATATAAATGGGAATATTGGATTAAACTTTAAAAAAAATTGGCTTTGATAATATACGAACACAACACGTTTGCTATTGTTTGTGATTCAGTACTCATTTATTCATTACCCAGAACCTCTGCATATGAAAATATGCTAACTGTGTCATAGGACTTCTGCAGTTATTGAAAATAATATGGTGGTAAACACAAAGGAAATCATTTCACCATAGAACATGAATAACGTAAACATTTTATGACGTTATATAATATAACACTATGTTATATTTATGATGTTATATAATGCCAGGTTTGTTTGGTTTTTTGGAATACAAAATTGTGTTGTGGAAATGTTAGATATTCATAGTCTAGGGTTTAATGTGCTCGATGTACTGCCTGTCTACACTTTTCCAGGTGGTTCTTCAAGCTAACACTTAACTACTTAAGAATTTCAAATATGACAAATAGCTCTTTGAAGTTGACTTTTGTGTGTATGTCAGAGAAACACAAGATGGAACATAAATAAAAACAACTCACAGAAACAAGGTTTAAGATCTGACATTTCTAAGCAGCAGGTTTCTTCCGTCCTCAGGGAGATAAACAAAACTATTGAAAACCCCATTAGGTATATTTATAGCCCAGGTTTAATGTCTGGGATGTCAACAAAGATGCCAGCCTGCCAGCTACCAACTTGGGATGGAAGAAAACAGCTTCTCAGAGTGAACATTCTCATCTTTTTCTCATCAATATTCCAAAGACATGGCACCTTAATCTTTTATACAGTGCAGGGGGAGACTTCTTATAGATTACTTTCCATGAAAAATTTTATTTTTTTATGAAATGTTGTCTGGGGACAATTTGCTAACCAGCTTTCCGTTATACTTACTTATTCTTCGATGTGGGGAGAGACGGCCAAGAAAGCAGTGTTCAGAACTTTTCATGGACCCTCAAATGGAAAAGAAACACTTGAATCAATAACAAGCCCTGAAGGAAATGTACCAATGAGCTGTTCTTGGAAGGACAAATACAGCTACTGGGCGGTATGTGAAAACCAAAGAATATCCGATAAGACATTTCAAAAAATTGTCGTGATCGGGGCGCCTGGGTGGCACAGCGGTTAAGCGTCTGCCTTTGGCTCAGGACGTGATCCTAGCGTTACGGGATCGAACCCCGCATCAGGCTCCTCCGCTATGAGCCTGCTTCTTCCTCTCCCACTCCCCCTGCTTGTGTTCCCTCTCTCACTGGCTGTCTCTATCACTGTCAAATAAATAAATAAATAAAAATCTTTTTAAAAAAATTGTCGTTGTAGTCTCTGAAATAGACTTTTTCATATAGTGTCAAGGGGTCCGACTGGTGTGTGTTATGGACTGAATGTTTGTTTGCCTGAATATGCATATGCTGAAACTCCAATCACCAGTATGGTTTTATTTGCAGTAATTGAGGTGAGATTAGGTCATAAGGGTGGATCCCCGATCCAACAGGATTAGTATCTTTGTAAGAAGACACGCCAGAGAACTCCCTCTCTCTCTGTCTCCATGCACACAAAGAAGAGGTCATGTGAGCCCACAGTTAGTTGGCAGTCACTTGTAAGTCAAGAGAAGAGCCTTGAGAATGAAACCTACCTTGCCAGCACCTTGATCCTGTACTTCCACCTGAAGAAATGTGAGAATGAAATTGTTTATCGTCAGTTTTGTCCAGCAAACCCTGAGACGGCAAATGAAAATATTACTCCAGACACCAAATTGGAGAAAGGAGAGGACGAGGGGACCAGATGCTCTAGTGGCGAAAAGTCCTTAGCTAAGCTCTGTGTCTGCTTTTATTATGACTTTGATCAATACATCAAGTGCAAGAGCAAAACGAAAGGAATGTGTAGCTTTAATGATCAGGGATCGCAACCTAAGGGGCAGTGCGTGACAGGAGCAAGCCGTGCTCACGTGTGTGCAAGGCAAGGAGTTCGTGAAGTCCGTGACCACGGCAGGTGCCTGTTTTTCTTTAAAATTTAAACATTTACTCCCTCGATGAGAACCCTGAGCCGCACTAAGAATCTGGCCACTTTCAGCCAAGAAACTTCGAGGTAGGCCCAGCGTTCTGGGCGCTCCTCCTTCGCTTCTCAGTCTCCTCCAGGGAGGCATGCACAAGTCAGATTTTTCTCTCTCTGGGCGCTGTGAATCCCCACCGTTGAAGTCCCCAAGGCTCTGGTATCCCGCTGTGGCAGCGCAAGCAGACGAAAATAGTACAGGAGATGCAGGGAGAACAGTGTCACTGTTAGAGAAGCAAACTTCCTATGTTATATTTGACGGTAGAATGGACTGTTTTGAGGGAAATCCTGAGTTCACTGTCATTAGAGGTCAAGAAAAAAAAAAAACAGAGTTCCTTGAGTAGGTTTTTGTATGGATGGGAATCTGGGATCCAACTACGTGATTGGATTAAATTGTAGAGTTCTGTTCCGAAATCGGATAAAATTCTTAAATTCCGTGGACTGAATTGGCAATGTGGGCCAGGGAATATATTTATAAGACAAATGTTAGTCACTGTAATTGTGTAGTTTTAAAAATGTAAGAAGAAAAAAGAAAAAAAACACAGTAAAGGAGACTAAGGAAAAGCAGTGAGTTCCAACATTAGTGGAGGAGACAGTACTGAAAGAGAGTAGAAGTGACACTGAAATAGGAAAAAAAAAACCACACAAACAAATAAAAACTGTAAGATATTTGGTGATAGAGGCAGAATTGTCTGGATTTCTTTGAGTTGGCTAATTAACAACTGACCATAGTAATGGTTGGGGGAAAAAAATTACAGTTACTTTTATTTTGCTGTCTCATATAAACCTATATATTTTTCTCTGTTTCTCTTCACTTTTTTAAAAGGAGAGGTTTCCACGTATCTATTTAAAGGCACCCTTTGAGGGGCGCCTGGGTGGTGCAGTCTGTTAAAGGACTGACCCTTGGTTTCTGCTCAGGGAGTGATCTAAGGATAGTGAGATGGAGCCCTGCCATTGAGTTCTGCGCTCAGTGGGGAATCGGGTTGAGATTCTCTCTCTTTCTTTTCTTCTGACCCTCCCACCTCTCTAAAAATAAATAAATCTTTAGAGGCACCCTTTGAGAAAGCGATCAAGTCCCATGGATATAGGCAGATTATAAGACACTGATCCCAAATTAGAAATGGTTTTTAAATATTTCTAATAATCACTGAGGCAGAAGAGATTCACTTAAAAATATTTGGTCACTTTTCAACACTGACTCTATAAGTAATAGTCTTACACATGCCCAAGCAATAATACACTTTTTCTGTGTTTTCCAAATACACTAGAAATTTAACAATTTTTTTCTCTTCCATCTAAACTTTTTTTTTTTTTTTATGGACCTACTCGTTGGAATCATTATCTTTATGCTGAATTAGTATTTGCCTCAGGAACACTTTTAATATAGCAAGAAAAATAGCTTAGAGAATTCTACTACTCTATGGATTAAACTAACAGTCCAAGAATCTTGATAAGTAAGCAAAATTCACATTCATATGCAATTTACATATTTTAGCCCTTGTATAAGCAGATACCTTTAAGTCTCAACTTCTTAAGCACAAATTGCCAGTTACTTAAAATTCTTTGCAGCTGTTATGTGACAACTAAGAAATAAAATATTTGACCTTTTGTTTAGAAAACTGTGAATAAGAATATAGCATAACAAGACATTTTCAGCTGAGATGTTTAACAGGCAAAATTTGGTTCAAAAGAATGTTTGGCAAAGGTTTTTCCATTCTGTCTTTACATTGGCAAAGGCAGAAATCAGAGGACTGGTTTCTACAGATTCTATATGGCAAACCCACAGCAAGTGAATGTGAAATCTGGTGTAAAAGACTATCAGTGTACTTTTCTATTTAAGAGAACAAAGTTTTTTGTTTTTTTGTTTTTTTTTTTTAATTACTACATTTGTCTGTGAACACAGCTAATTTGATTTTTGAAGATTTGGGTTTTTCCTCTTTGGTATTCTTATGATCAGATTTATCAGGACTGTTTCAATCATCATCTGCAATTTCGGTTTTACAATTTTACATTCTTCTAATGCAGCTGTCACCTTGCTGCCAGGGAAGTCTTTCAAAAACACAAGTTCAATTGTTTCATTGCCAATTTCGAACAATTCAGTATCATCTATGGGAAAATGCTCACACTCTTCAACCCATCCTATAACTGTGTGTGTTTGTGTCTGTGTGTTTGTGTGTATGTGCATGTGTGTGTGTGTGATAAAACTGACACGTCTGTTTCTTCTCTTTCTTTAAAAGCTGCTTTCTACTCAGCCTAGACCATTTGTCTTCTTAGAAAGTGCCACATTGTTTCATATTGTTTTTTGCCTCAGACCGCATAACTCCTGCTTCCTAAACCCCTTCCCTTCCTTCACCATGAATAGCCCAGAAAATAGGCTAGAATATTTTATTCACTTTTCAAATTTTATTTCAAAGACCCATTTATTTGTTTCAGGTGTGTTGAGCACCTTCCTTCTGCAAAGTAAAATTATGCAAACCAACACGTGACCCTGGTAAACTTTGTGGTTTTCTATCCTAATACCTCAAGCATTTTATTACATTGATTTATTTTCATTGTCTAGGACCCTTTTCAAAAGCAGTGACTCTCAAGAGTTGAGGGTTATATAAGAATATTTATGTTAGGGGCGCCTGGGTAGCACAGCGGTTAAGCGTCTGCCTTCGGCTCAGGGCGTGATCCCAGCGTGCAGGGATCGAGTCCCACATCAGGCTCCTCCGCTATGAGCCTGCTTCTTCCTCTCCCACTCCCCCTGCTTGTGTTCCCTCTCTCGCTTGCTGTCTCTTTCTCTGTCGAATAAATAAATAAAATCTTTAAAAAAAAAAAAGAATATTTATGTTAGTGGAAGGTGATAGACATGGGAGAGGGACATCAAACTCAGAGGTTTAATTTTCTTTACCAATACATGTGCCCCTTGTGTGAAATCAGTGTGAGCCAAGAACAGGGTCTTTTTTGTCTCTTTATAACCAGTACTTAGCAAAATGCCTAGAAATTATAAGCTGCACAAAAATACTTTCTGCACAAGTGAATGGAGGCTTTCTCATGAGAAGGTTACAAAAATATCCTGAGTGTGTGCAAACATTTTATTTTTTTCTTCTTTCCTTTTCCTTAAATTTTAAGCTGTGAGAGGGAAAGTAATCTTTACATTAATTTGCATAAACATGGAGGAAAGGCTTGTGTGTGATTATAGCTATAATTATACATAACTTTATTTTATGTATGTGCAAGTTTATATAATGTATACTCATAGACCTGGTAGAGTCTGAACTCTCAAAGGGTGGAGTCATATCTGTTATACTTATCTTCATATCTTCCAATTTTTAACAGAACATCCAATAGGTGCTCAACAAATGCTTGTTGATTAAATGAATGCATTTGTGGATATGGATGAGAAAGAATTAATGTTTTACAACCCGTCTATCTTTTCATCAGTTGCCCTAAGGAATGGAGACAACAATCATCTTTGGAAAGACAGTTTCCATTATTAAAGAAATGAAAGAAAGCACACACACATGTATTAACACACATACATACATATACACACTCAGAAGTGCCTTTGGAATATGCAGAGGCAGAGCCCAGGGTCTGGGTTTTTGGTCTAGAGAGAAGAGATAAATTGATCTTTATATTAAAGTAAAATGATTTCTGTTGTTTCATCATCAAGATGGTGAGTTCAAGGGATTTTTGCTCATCCTCATTTAGATAGCCCAGACTATAATTTTTGGCATTTGATGCTTGCTCCGTAAATTCCTGTTATCTTGGACTAAATGTACTGATTTGAACTGATTTAAGGTCCAACAAACAGCAACATCAGTCCCTTGTATATTTCTAAGTTTATATATGCATTATCATACAATTAAAAAACACGAAGAGACCTCATGATATATCAAACCATAAGCGTTTACACAATAACAGAAGTGTTAAAACCAAAAGATTATTTTCATATCTGGATTGAAATTGTTTGGAAAGCTACATAACAGTAGCTTCCTGTCAATTACCACATGCCAAACGTGGCACTAAAAATAGTTTATAAACATCATCACATTTTATCTCAGAAGTCAATTTTACAGATAAGGAAATTGAGGCTCATAAAGTTTAAGAGTCTATCACAAGATAGCACCTGCGGCAGATTTGCCCAATTCCATACCAAACTGCCTTTCTCCAAGGTTGTTAATATCTTGCAGTGCTGGGTTGAAAATAAAAACACAAATTTAGTGCCTGGACATTGATGAAGACCCTCTTTCTTCCTCTATTGAAAATACATATTCGTGTTCTAATTTAGAGGCGAAGGCGAAATGGAAGAGCAGACGGGATTTTTAAACCATTTGTGTACATTTATTTTTTTTTATGTTTCACTGAATATTTGTATAGAATTTTGAATAAGAAAAGTATAATTGTGGGGGCGCCTGGGTGGCACAGTGGTTAAGCGTCTGCCTTTGGCTCAGGGCGTGATCCCGGCGTTACGGGATCGAGCCCCACATCAGGCTCCTCTGCTGTGAGCCTGCTTCTTCCTCTCCCACTCCCCCTGCTTGTGTTCCCTCTCTCGCTGGCTGTCTCTATCTCTGTCGAATAAATAAATAAAATCTTTAAAAAAAAAGTATAATTGTGCTCTANCCTCTCTCGCTGGCTGTCTCTATCTCTGTCGAATAAATAAATAAAATCTTTAAAAAAAAAGTATAATTGTGCTCTATATGTGCTTAACATTTCTATAGGGTAATTGCTTCCTCATCATAAAATATGAAGACATTTCAGAAATTTTGATCACTATTCTTTCTCCAATTAGTC
The DNA here is from genome assembly GCF_002007445.2 of Ailuropoda melanoleuca. NCBI lineage: Eukaryota > Metazoa > Chordata > Mammalia > Carnivora > Ursidae > Ailuropoda > Ailuropoda melanoleuca. The sequence goes on along the minus strand of NC_048228.1, from coordinate 88,458,554 downwards.
ATGCCCCAACAGATGTTCGCAAAATGATAAAACTGGCTTTATCAACCTCATTAACATTAGTATTTGAGGAATTACTGCCTTTAATATATCTAAGGCTAAACCATGGCTAATTGCTGTGTTATGCAAAATTGCTAGGCACTCCAAAAATCCTATCAACTTTAGGAAAATAGTGAGCAGTATGCCCAGAACTCTGTCCAGGCATTTTTAAGGCAAAACTTGGTCCTATTTTTTTTGCAATATTTAATATGAAGAATATAATTTTTCTCCTCAAATAACCAAATAACTTCATTCTTAAGTTACCTCTCTTTCTTTCCCTTTCTCTCCCCCCTCACATCTTCATATGGAATTTAGTTATTAGTGAATAAATGCATATGATCTTTTATGTCTTGTCTATTTATACACCTTAATCCTAAGAGTTACAAAATAACACTTAGCAAACAGCTTGGCTGGCTGAAAGTAGAGTCTCGTGTTATGTCTTAATGAATGATAATACTAATTCTAATAAGAGCTTAATCACTTATTAAACATATTAATGTAAAGAGTTTTATTTTTCTTTTAATGAATACAACCTTGAAGGCAGGATAAGGTTGTCTGCTGTACAATTTATAATCTCTGATTGGGCAGTGTGCCTAATCAATAATAGCATATATGACTATGCCATCTCCATCTGTTTTTGAATTTCATTCATTCATTCATTCTAGACATATTGTTGAGCACAATCAGCCAGCTGTTGTTCTAGGTTTGGGAGACACTGCGAAGAAGGAAACAGACAGAGCCTCTGCCCTGAAGTTTACATGATCTTGTTTGATAGTAACATGAATTGGAACAAACCCCATCTTATCCCTTGCTTCTCCCAGTTATCCTTATCCCACAGCTGGTCTTCTCACTGAATTAAAACAGATCTCAGCAGACATTCTTGTTATTGCAATCATCTTAAATTGCATGTTAGCTTACCAAGGAAGTTTTAACATGGCGGAAACCAAAAGGAATGAGTCACAGAGGAGTCACTTTGCATCTCAGTAGGCCACATGTACACACACGTGGAAGTGTGAAGGACATGCATCTCATGTATCTATAAGTATCTTCTGTCAGACTAAATATTTTGAACCAGAACTGCTCTGGTAGTAAGTATGGAGTCAATAGCTTTTGAAACAGGATCATACAACAGAAGGCTTTTTCATGGTCTGCTCTCAAGCAATCAAATGTATCAGCAGATAGATTAGCTAGAAACTGATGTTACACGCTGAATAAAGTGCAACTAATTTAAACATCTCCACATGTGTCATCTGTTTGTTTGTTTGTTTGCTGCAATTATCTAACTAAAAGAGAAGGATTTGGCCTGAATTATCCTGATGATTAAATCAGTTATATTGTCAATCCTTCTATCTGGATAAATGGTTCTTAAGTGGGGCTGTGATGCTTCCAGGGAAAACTAGGCAACATCTGTAGACATTTTTGGATTATCACAACTGGGTGGATGCTAGTGGCCTCTAGTGGGTAGAGACCAGGAATACTGCTACTTATTCTATGGTGGGTACAATAGACCCCTCTCTTCTCAGCCAAGAATTTTCTGGCCAAGACTCTCAACAGCTTTGGGGCTAGATACCATGATGTAAATAGTGTGAAGAGAAAGTAAAAATTTACCTTTCTGACTTAACGTGATTCATTTGTGGAAAGGGTTGCCAGATTTAGAAAATGGAAATATAGGATGCCAGTTAAATATTTATTTCAAATAAATAACTTTTTTTTTGGTATAAATGTGTCACATGCACTGTTTGGAATGCAATTATACTAAAATAATTATACTAAATTATATTGGCTTACCTGAAATTGAAATTTAACTGTGTATCTTATATTTAATCTTGCACCCTATTTGTGGAGCAGCCAATAATTAGAGACAATGGCTTTTGTATGGTCTAGTATAGATCTTGCCATTTTATTTGTCTATCAATGTGGCATTGGACACATCTCAGCCATATAGATGCCTCACCTACACATAATAAAACCTGAGATATAGTTTTGGATCAGAAAATAATTGGTGAGAAAAAAATGGCCAATCGGAATTAGCAAAATTAGAGAAAAAAAAGCAGCAAATTTTTCAGGACACAGGAGTGTCTCTCAAATATTCACATAAATTTCATTGGAAATAAGTGGCAGCTCCATGAATTGTGATGAATCTCATTATAAGAGCCTTTATGCGAGTTTGTGATATGCATACTCTTACTAAATTTATATGATCCATGACATGTGATATCACAGCAGAATAGCCCTTCTTTCAATAATTATTATATAAAAATGAGATAGATGATACATATTAGTTGAAACCTCCAGACCACATTAGAATCCTAGAGGAGCTCTTCCCAGCGCTTGCTCTGTGAAACAAATATTCATGCCTTCCTGGTTCCTGAGGCTTAACATGTTGCTGTTAAGAGACATTCTTTTCTCCTTTCATGACTGAAACCGAATTTCTTGGCTTTTGGGGAGTGTTGGATCCAGATGGTTCTAAGCTAAGTTCTTCTTGGAAAACTGCCTTGAAGAGATCTGACTTAATCTCAGTGATTTGTCCCAGAGGCAACCAAGGATGGTTGATTACATGGTGTGAAGTCTGGTCCTCTTTCCTCTGTGGGACAATTAGGAAGGGCTGTTGTAAGCACTAAGACCCAGGAGAATCAGCAAATTCTTCCTCACAATGCTATTGCAATCCAATACTTCCTTCTACTCATTCTGACTTCCTTTCCTTCCTCACAGAGCTGATCCCAAAGGACTTCTCAATAAACCCCTGGCTTGCAAATATCCATCTCAGAATATGTTTCCCCAGTGGCCAAATTAGGGTTCAGCTGGGTTGTTTATTTGTTGCCAAAGACCCTGACTGGTAAAATGTGGAAATTTGTATATTTTTGCTGTAAGTTTTTTAGTAATATATGTCTGTGGGTATACATACACAGATACACACACACATATACACACACGTCGGTTTTTGCTTACATATCAGAGAATGAAATACTTGTCTGTTTTTATTATGAGTCTAGAAAAAAGGTTTGGGCAGGTCTTTGTTTGTCCTGCCTGTGTAACAGGCAATAGAGTATTTTAACCTTCATTTGATTTCCCAGTGAATCAAACCATTCTTCTTGTGCATTAACCACATGCTTAATGTACTTTACCAGGCACTGTGCAAAATCGAAGCTATGGATGACCCAAGTAATAACTGAGAGGAAAAAAAAATTCATTTCATTATTAGTTTTATTTGTAATAATATATTCATTGTGTATTACGGTTAACAGGAGCTTTCCAATGATTTTTCTCATTGTATTCTCATAACATCATGCGAGCTGGCAAGCATTACCATTTTCCTTTACAGAAGAATAAACTGAGACTTGGCAAGATCGATTATCTTGCCCAAGATATCCCCCAGGTGAAAAGTCCTAGGACCAGGTAGCTCTGGTTCCTGGTCTTACAAGGAACAAGCCACTTTAGACCTGAATCTGCTACTGGATTGTGGAACATTTTCGTTTAGGGAATGGTGAGGATGAGATAACCTGGGGGTTGAAAGGAGAAAATAAAACAGAGAGTCTTTGAAAAGGCTTAATACTATGGCCAAACTTGACTTAGAGAATGTTATAGGGTTGCCAGCACATGACATGCAGTGGCTCAGCACATGAATCAAGACTGAGAAAACTTGAAGCACAGAGTATGACATAACTAGAGACTGTCTATGGGCCTAGGGCTTCACAGGCTTCAGTAACTATTTGCAGAAATAATTACTGAATAAATCTATAGTGGATGTACAGATCCAGCCTGATCTGGCCATCTGGTAAGGTCATGTGTCTTTCAGTTTCTGGAAGAATCAATCTTATGGGTGGCCATAGTATAACACAATGAGGTGTTTCCTTGGCATTGATGACTTGAGTCTCCTGGTAATGGTCCTCGTTTGAGTCTCAAATGCACAGGAGGTATGCTGATGAGTTGGGTGCAAGGAAGTGATGTTGGCACTATATATAAAAGTATATATAGTTTTAATATAGTATATATATTTATAGTAGATATATAGTATATAGTATATATATTTATAATATATTTATAATATTAAGGATAGTGTTGACGGGGGGCACTCAGTGCTCATGTGTCCAACATCCTGCCTGAGAATAGACCCTCTGCCTGCTGCAATACAGCCATTCCTAGACACACAGATTTGTCTTGCAATCACCTCCATGCCTTAATCAGAAAAATCTAAGTATTAGCAAACTCACTGATTTATTCTTTTGATTTAAACTGCTTTAACTATAATATTCTTGAAGGCAACTATATATCTTGAAGATAACATTTAAGTGTGCTATCCCTTTCACATAGTTAATAAATTTCTTTTAAAAAGCCTACTGGCACAAAACTGAATCACGAATAATTGGAAAAATTCAGATAGTAGAGACCAGTGGAATAGGTGTCCATGATGACCAAATGCACAAGTAGGTTTGACCTATACTAAAATGGCATGGGAAATAATCTGATTAGAATCATGCNATATTGGCTTACCTGAAATTGAAATTTAACTGTGTATCTTATATTTAATCTTGCACCCTATTTGTGGAGCAGCCAATAATTAGAGACAATGGCTTTTGTATGGTCTAGTATAGATCTTGCCATTTTATTTGTCTATCAATGTGGCATTGGACACATCTCAGCCATATAGATGCCTCACCTACACATAATAAAACCTGAGATATAGTTTTGGATCAGAAAATAATTGGTGAGAAAAAAATGGCCAATCGGAATTAGCAAAATTAGAGAAAAAAAAGCAGCAAATTTTTCAGGACACAGGAGTGTCTCTTAAATATTCACATAAATTTCATTGGAAATAAGTGGCAGCTCCATGAATTGTGATGAATCTCATTATAAGAGCCTTTATGTGAGTTTGTGATATGCATACTCTTACTAAATTTATATGATCCATGACATGTGATATCACAGCAGAATAGCCCTTCTTTCAATAATTATTATATAAAAATGAGATAGATGATACATATTAGTTGAAACCTCCAGACCACATTAGAATCCTAGAGGAGCTCTTCCCAGCGCTTGCTCTGTGAAACAAATATTCATGCCTTCCTGGTTCCTGAGGCTTAACATGTTGCTGTTAAGAGACATTCTTTTCTCCTTTCATGACTGAAACCGAATTTCTTGGCTTTTGGGGAGTGTTGGATCCAGATGGTTCTAAGCTAAGTTCTTCTTGGAAAACTGCCTTGAAGAGATCTGACTTAATCTCAGTGATTTGTCCCAGAGGCAACCAAGGATGGTTGATTACATGGTGTGAAGTCTGGTCCTCTTTCCTCTGTGGGACAATTAGGAAGGGCTGTTGTAAGCACTAAGACCCAGGAGAATCAGCAAATTCTTCCTCACAATGCTATTGCAATCCAATACTTCCTTCTACTCATTCTGACTTCCTTTCCTTCCTCACAGAGCTGATCCCAAAGGACTTCTCAATAAACCCCTGGCTTGCAAATATCCATCTCAGAATATGTTTCCCCAGTGGCCAAATTAGGGTTCAGCTGGGTTGTTTATTTGTTGCCAAAGACCCTGACTGGTAAAATGTGGAAATTTGTATATTTTTGCTGTAAGTTTTTTAGTAATATATGTCTGTGGGTATACATACACAGATACACACACACATATACACACACGTCGGTTTTTGCTTACATATCAGAGAATGAAATACTTGTCTGTTTTTATTATGAGTCTAGAAAAAAGGTTTGGGCAGGTCTTTGTTTGTCCTGCCTGTGTAACAGGCAATAGAGTATTTTAACCTTCATTTGATTTCCCAGTGAATCAAACCATTCTTCTTGTGCATTAACCACATGCTTAACCTACTTTACCAGGCACTGTGCAAAATCGAAGCTATGGATGACCCAAGTAATAACTGAGAGGAAAAAAAAATTCATTTCATTATTAGTTTTATTTGTAATAATATATTCATTGTGTATTACGGTTAACAGGAGCTTTCCAATGATTTTTCTCATTGTATTCTCATAACATCATGCGAGCTGGCAAGCATTACCATTTTCCTTTACAGAAGAATAAACTGAGACTTGGCAAGATCGATTATCTTGCCCAAGATCACCCAGGTGAAAAGTCCTAGGACCAGGTAGCTCTGGTTCCTGGTCTTACAAGGAACAAGCCACTTTAGACCTGAATCTGCTACTGGATTGTGGAACATTTTCGTTTAGGGAATGGTGAGGATGAGATAACCTGGGGGTTGAAAGGAGAAAATAAAACAGAGAGTCTTTGAAAAGGCTTAATACTATGGCCAAACTTGACTTAGAGAATGTTATAGGGTCGCCAGCACATGACATGCAGTGGCTCAGCACATGAATCAAGACTGAGAAAACTTGAAGCACAGAGTATGACATAACTAGAGACTGTCTATGGGCCTAGGGCTTCACAGGCTTCAGTAACTATTTGCAGAAATAATTACTGAATAAATCTATAGTGGATGTACAGATCCAGCCTGATCTGGCCATCTGGTAAGGTCATGTGTCTTTCAGTTTCTGGAAGAATCAATCTTATGGGTGGCCATAGTATAACACAATGAGGTGTTTCCTTGGCATTGATGACTTGAGTCTCCTGGTAATGGTCCTCGTTTGAGTCTCAAATGCACAGGAGGTATGCTGATGAGGTGGGTGCAAGGAAGTGATGTTGGCACTATATATAAAAGTATATATAGTTTTAATATAGTATATATATTTATAGTAGATATATAGTATATAGTATATATATTTATAATATATTTATAATATTAAGGATAGTGTTGACGGGGGGCACTCAGTGCTCATGTGTCCAACATCCTGCCTGAGAATAGACCCTCTGCCTGCTGCAATACAGCCATTCCTAGACACACAGATTTGTCTTGCAATCACCTCCATGCCTTAATCAGAAAAATCTAAGTATTAGCAAACTCACTGATTTATTCTTTTGATTTAAACTGCTTTAACTATAATATTCTTGAAGGCAACTATATATCTTGAAGATAACATTTAAGTGTGCTATCCCTTTCACATAGTTAATAAATTTCTTTTAAAAAGCCTACTGGCACAAAACTGAATCACGAATAATTGGAAAAATTCAGATAGTAGAGACCAGTGGAATAGGTGTCCATGATGACCAAATGCACAAGTAGGTTTGACCTATACTAAAATGGCATGGGAAATAATCTGATTAGAATCATGCAGATGGTAAAGACTTGAGGGAGGCAAACATTAATTGAGGAACGTGTGACCATATTATACAGGATTTTGATTGTCAGAAAGAGGGTTCAATGTAGTTGGCCAAGAGAGCCAAAATAGCGGACTGAAAAGCAACCATGTTGATTCGGAAACATGTGACCATGCAAGGGAGCTTAATGAAAAACCATCATTGGTTTTTAAGTAAAATCAGAAAAGAATCAAGAACTATCACCATAGAGGCATGTGGGTGGCTCAGTCGGTAAAGCATCTGCCTTCAGCTCAGTTCATGATCCCAGGATCCTGGGATCCAGCCCTGTGTCAGGCTCCCTGCTCAGCAGACAGTCTGCTCTGCCTCTCCCCCTACCTGCTGCTCTGCCTACTTGTGCTCTCTCTCTATTTCTCTGTCAAATAAATAAATAAAATCTTTTTAAAAAAAGAAATATTAGCATAGAACATCCAAATACTATGGAAGTCTCTTGTTATTTATGAAGAGTGCTTATTGTAACATTTAACATTAAAATCTAATTTTTTNTTCTAAATTTTTTTTTCTGTTATTTAACATTAAATTCTAATTTTTTTGGAAAACTACAATTCAATTTATGAGATTGATTACAATTTTACAAAGTATATAAAATCTGCAAAAANATCTAATTTTTTTTCTGTTATTTAACATTAAATTCTAATTTTTTTTGGAAAACTACAATTCAATTTATGAGATTGATTACAATTTTACAAAGTATATAAAATCTGCAAAAAAATAGAATATACCTCTGACTAATACATCTTCAGAGATAAATCAGAAGAAAGACATGGGACATAGTTATCTAAGGTCCTGAAATGCTTCCAAGGTCCTTAAATTGTCAAGTATGCAGCTACCCAATATTTTCTGATTTATGCTCAATTTTCCAGAAAGACATATTTTTGCCTCATGATTAAGAAAAGATAAATGACTATGTATTTTACAATCATGCCCATTAAAATGAGGCTTCAATGATGTCAGATAAAAGTCTCCTTCCATTTTTAGCAGAAAAAAGGCAGATCTGAGATAAAGAGTTCATCCAGTTTATGTTTCAAGGCAATCACGTAACTATTTATTATGGTTAGTGTAATATTTTGTTGATAATTAAGTGTTATCAATTTATACAATATCCATATAATTTATTTTTTTCTCTCCAAACGGGCAGTCATGCTTATTTGATGTGTCTTCTCCCACATACATGTATCTATAACTATTGATCAAAACACCTCTCTCTCCCATTCAAGTACTAACCAGGCCTGATCCCACTTAGCCCTTGAGATTAGATGAGACCGAGCACATTTAGGGTTATATGGCCATAGATGATGAGCACTGAGTAGTATATGGACCCACTGAATTACTATATTGTACACCTGAAACTAATAGTTACAGTATATTCACTACCCTGGAATTTTAAAAAAATTCTCTCATGGCGTACATTGTGCTCTTTCCTCAACACACCCTATGCAATTCTATGGATAGATGACATGGTGGTGAATTATCTGAATATAATCTCAAATCTCTGAAGTTTTCACTTGAGTCAAACCATTGAAGAATGCCTTACACATCCTCTATCCTTTATCTTCCTGTCCACATTTATATCATTTCAATGCCATTATCAAATACTACCTGACTCAAGACACGTTTCCCACATCACTTTCATCAGAATAAATTTCTCATTTATATCTACCTCACTCCTACAGCACTTTGTCGGAATATTTATTGTACTATTTATACAAACCTGCTTTATATTATTAGCAATTTATAAATAGTTACTTCATCTATTAACTTTGAGTCCCTGTGATATTAGAGAAGTGGAGATAGCAGATTGATTTTTAATTTATCACAGTGTCTTAGACATCTAACTTGAACATCCTAGGCTATCAATAAATCTTTACTGAATTAAATAAAATGTCTTAAAGTCAATTTTAATAACTTTGTTTTGAGAAAAAGTATTGATTTTGACAGAAGGAATCCTGTGATAGATAAGATTTCAAGAAAATTTGTATATGGTGGACAGCAACAGATCAAAATATAATTTCTGTCACTTGATTTATAACCTTGGCAAAGTTACTTTGGGGACACAAAACATTGACACTGGATCCAGCTTATTTTTGTTATTTTCCATCTTGGAAATACGTGAGGTTTAAAAATGACCACCTGTAGATATTAGTTTTGTTGTTGAAAAAATTAGAAAAAACACAATATCTAGTTTCTTTCTTCACAGATCAATGTGAGTACCAGCTAAGGCAAAATGAGTGCAACCACAGGTACTTTAATATTTGAAGTTATTGTTAGAACTGTTTCCTATTTCATGATCTACTGTGTTAGATTAATACTCCTTGCCTTATGCACGTTTTAAGAAGATTAGCATAACAATGGTTTGCATGTTTTATAATATGTGAATTATGCTTATGTATATTATCTCAATCCTCATGGTAGACTTGGAAGGTTGGCTTTATCTACATACTCCTAAAAATGAGTTATAAAATAAAATTTTGAAATTTTATCTGTGTGTGTGTGTGTGTGTGTGTGTGTGTGTGATTTGTGTTTCCTCCCTTTTGTCCTGAAAAGTTTATATGGTAAGTTCTTTTGAGTTTAGTTTTTTGGATTTTTTTTTCATAATCCTTAAACGTGGTGCAAATAGTATGGAAGCATAACATGTAAATACAAAAATATTTATCACATAATTGCTACTTCAAACAAAAAGAATAAGTAGAAGGAGTCAGCATCTCAACATAACAGTGACTGGTCACCATCATATTTGGATATTATCATTGAGAAAAAACTATTGGACATCTTTTGTGTTCGAGTAACTAGAAGTTCTCATATGTATGAAATAACACCTCAATATTGCTCTTGAATATCATTAGAAACTGCACATTCGTATAAACTTATCTTACTAAAAATGTTAATGAATTTTGTTCAAAACTGAGGAATAATTCCAAACCTTGAGGCTTATTCCATATGACATAACATAAACTCAGTAGGGATTCTTCTGTTATCCCATAGGACATTGATAATGGTCTTTGACAAAACTTTTCAAACAGTCCAAATGATGTTCTTTATTTAGCAAAACTGATCACTCATTGCATAAGACCTTTAATTTCTGAAATATTCAATGCTTTTTTTCCAACTGGCAAATCAACTTTTTAAATTCTCATTCTCTGGCTTCTAAGTTCATAACAAACATAAGTCTTATCTTCTACCTTATTGCTATGGTCTTTCTCATACTGTCAACCCCAACCTAGAAATACTCATTCCAAATGGCCCTGTCTTCAAAATCTCCTTTCTTGTTTAATTTAGTCTGGCTGTATTTTGAATCTATTCCTACAGTTTAATTTGTATTCTCTGCATTATGTGTTATCAAATATTATAATCCAAAAAAATCTGTCTTAAAGTTTAGATTTGTAATTTCAACTTTTGACGTCACCTCAAATTTGCCCCAATGGAACCTTTATCTAAATAGATCAAACAAATATATTACTTTCACTTCAAAAATGCCACTGCCTTTTCCATCTTCCTGATTTCTGTTAATTATACGAGCATTATTCTACATACCTTCAACAACAATTCTAATAAATTCTTAACATCAACATCTAATTACCCCCATGGCAGGAAAACTGATCTAATTATATAGATTCTGCCTCCACACTATATCATGCATTTATTCACTCTTTCATTATTTTTTTTCATCTGTTCTTCCCAACAAATATTTATTTTTCCTTTCTCATTTAAATAAATCTCATTTTCAGTATTCTGAGACAGTCTTAGAGCCAGTCTCTGTATCTCCTTTTGCTCGGTATTTGGAACCATCCTAAACCCAATATACAAACAAATAAATAAATGTTATTAAATAACAATATTTTTAAAATAACTATAAAATAATAACATCTTACAACATAAAACGTAGTTCACACCACTCTCAGCAATGTCTAATTGATACTGGTCACTCAGGCAGCATGACTGGGACCCAGCAGGCTATCCAGTCCCATATCATCTTCCAGGAGCCCATCTAAGGGCCCAGTGTCGGAGCATGATACCAAAGGGAGCACTGACTCCAGCAAGCCCAATGACATCCCCCAGCATCACCACCTTTGCCTTCAGCCACCAACATTCCCAGCTTGGCCCTCTCATTACCTCATTTTCACATGCCATGCTGCCTCTGGTCTATCTGTGCTATAGTTATGGCTGCAGTACCATCACGCCCTGGCCCCCAGTGGATCTCATGGTCTGACTGCCCCCCGGCTCATCATCCACGCACCCAGGATCAATGTGGTGCCCATGCCTCCATCGGCCCCTCCTACCACGGCACCCCACCCTCTTCCATGATTGCCCCCTTCACCTTTGACACTGGTCTCAGCCCCAGCCCCAAAGCCCACTGTCCATCCCCACCTCCCATGGAAGGTGCGCCTACCTCCAAGACACGGAAGACAAAGAGGAGCCTTATGCCAGAGGAGGGGTTTGTACACAAAAACAAGGCTGGTGTTCTTCAAATCCAGATGCCTAACATGCAGGATAAGAGAATGGGAACTGAAAGGGCAGGTGCCACTCTTCACCCTCTTGCTCACAGATCAGTTCTCGGTCACCACAGAGATTTCTGAAGCCACAGGCATGCTTGCAAGGGAAGAGAGGGCATCCCACGAGGGCATCTTCACAAATGATTCCAACTTGCTGGCTTACTTCAACATGGTCAATGGCGCAGGCATCTGCTGACCTGTGAGGAGAGAGGCAAGCAAAAGAGGTAGGTGAGAGAAGGCTGCTGTCAGAACCCAATTGTTTTGCTTCGCTTGACCCCCAAGCTCTGCCCCAGAACCAGGAGACTGTCTGCACATTTATTTTCCTCTTACTAAGTTTGGAAATTCAAATTGTCTTGTAAAGTTTCCTCCCACATTGATAATAAAACAGGCTTTTTAAGCACACTGCTCGCCTGTGGTCTCTGGAATGCCTTTGCATTAGGGTCTTGATTTGAGGGGTTTCATTTCTTGGCAGCCCATTAGGAAATGTGAGCCCAGAAATATCCTATAGGATTGTGTCATAGTGCCAAGTGGGACCTGGCTGATGAAATATGATTGTTACGGTCACTAAGCATTTTGTATCTTGCCATGGGGCATCTAATGAGCCTCTTGAACCCTTCTTGTGAAAACAAAACAAAACGTCATTCTCTAATTGACAAACTTAATGATTTCCTGTTACTTTTCAGCTTAATACAAAAGCCTTACATTGCCAACGCATGGTCTACAACACTGAGTTAATTTATCGCACAGAATTTGTTTCCTCGTTCACTTGTTTATATAATCTATGTCCCTACAAAACTAGATTATTCACTGTTCCTTGAATACCACTCCTGAGTCTGTGGTCCTAACAGTGCTCTCTCTAATTCATCACCACCACCCATCTGCATCTGTCAAAGCTTATCTCAAACGCCATTCTCTTTAAAGATTGCTTTTAGACTTCCCTTAACTCAATGCGCTCCCTCTTCCTAGATAGTCCTATAAATCTTTATTTTTATATTTCTCCCTGAATTTATTATAGTCTAGGATGTTCAAACTGAAATTTCAGGAGCTGAGGGACCCCTCAGAGGTGCTTCAGGCATTGTGTTGGAGGACCAGAGAGAGAAGGAAGTGGGTATAGGTTCAAATTTTAAAAGCCCAAGGTTGAATCAAAAGCTTATGTTCATTTTTAGTACAGTGTTTTTCTGCATGACATTTATTTTGGAAGGCAGTGTTTCTATTTCTTGAAAAGCAAAGACCTCCTTTCATTTTAGTTGTTTTGTGTAGTCATTAAGCAGGAATGCATTTCTGTTGTCAACATGTTAAGAGCCTGAGTTATATATATTGCATTCCCCTTTGCTTCCTACTCACTCCCCCGCTCAAACACAACCCCTGGAGGAGTAAAATAATGGAATGCTATACAATCTGGCTATTTTTCAGTGAGTATGACTAGCAGAAAAAAACATATTTCTACATATGGATCACAATCCATCTAGGGGAGCCGAGTTGAATCAAAAGACCTTTGTTATCAAACGGAGGGAGTTCAGCATAGCAGTGGTTCCAGCATGGTCTCCAGAGGCACCCTGTTTTCAAATCGCAGCCATCAGCCACTAGTTAAGTGATCATGGGAATTTCACATTATCTCTCTGGGTCTTAATCTCCTTACTGGGAAACAATGGGCGATGATACAAGCACCTACTTCACACACAGCTGATGCAAAGAGTATGTGAGTTAAAATACCTAAGTCTCTTAGAACAGGGTCTTATCTTGTACATGGTAAGAAGTGGATGTGTTAGTTATTATCATGTTTGACATATATTTCTATTTACATAAATATAATACACACTTCTATAATGTATTTTATATTCATTTATTAGTGTGTCTTTGTCATCTTTATCTTCCCATCATCTGAGTGTCTTTCCTATGCTTGAGGAACTCTCACCTGGTAAGGACCCAAAGCTGATTTCTGATGAAAGGGAGCGAAAGGCTTTTTATTTACACATTCTGCTTGGGCAGGCATGTAATGTAAGCTTAAACAATCAGATGAGTCACTCAGTGGTTTGAAATAGGAGCTAATGATATAAATAAGGGAAGTGGCGAATCTCTTTAGATAATGGTACTAATGACAGAAGTCCTAATGACAGAACTGGTAGTCGCAGGGTAGATTGTAGTAGCCAGGCAGGAAGAGCCTTAAATTTATGAATTCATTTCAGCTTGGTTCCAGTAGCCTGGCCATTGCCTCTTCCTGATCTTTTTCAGAGCCCATTTCTCTAGTCATCCCACTGATAAGGGGAACCACCAAATGTGTACTTAAATAATATTTGCATCTCAGCTTTATTGAGATATAATTCACATACCATGCAATTCACTGCCTTAAAGCATATAATTCAATGCTTTTTAGTATAGTCACAGAACTATGCAATAATCACCACATCGATTTTACGATAGTTTTCATCACCCCAAAAAGAAATCCTGTACCTAATAGCAATCACCACCCCCCACTTTCTTTCAACTCTGACACCTCCAACCCTAGGCATCCACCAAAGCTACTTTCTGTCTCGATAGATTTGTTTATCCTGGATATTTCACGTACATGGAAGCGTATAATATATGCTATGCTGCGACTTGCTTCTTTCACTTAGCATAATGTTTTTAAAGTTCATCCATGTTGTAGTTACTTTGTTCCTTTTGATTGCAAAATAATATGCTATTTTGAGGATATACTCCTTATTTTCTATCAGTTAATAGACGTTTGGCTTCTTCCCACTTTTGAGGGTTAATTTTGAGAACAGTCTTTGAGGTTTGTCCAGACTCCAAGAGGGCTCTTCTCAGCTGTTTTTTACCCTTCTTTTCTCTGGCGAAGTAGCTAGCCTACAGCTTAGTTTGCTACTCTGATAGAGATGCCAAATTCCCTTTAATTGCTTACCACCAAAACCTCTCCTGTTTTGGAGACTGCCCTTAGATCTGAATCTTTCATATTATGTTGAGAGAACTCGAGAATTCTCTGACACCCCATCTTTCTTGCACAAGCAAAATCTCTGAGTTAGGAACAACAGCAGTGGTACACTTCTCTCAAAGAGACACCCTTCTATACCAGTAGGGTGCTCGGGGTGGGTGGCAGTCTCTGATATTCTCTGCTTTCCTCTTTCAGAATGCCACTGCTACCCTTAGTTTTCTGGGTGTCCTCCAGCTCCAGGATTCTAGGCCTTTTGTGCTGGGGATAGAACCTCCATCTTAGGAACCCCCAGCTTCTCAGAAGCACTCACTTGGAGTTTGACTTCTACCATACAGAGAGGAAGGGCCGTGGAAAACTCTGGTGTTTTGCAGAGCTCTTCATAGTGCTATTTTGAAGTCATACCCCTCCATGTCCTATCAGTAAATTCCCTTTCTACTTATATAATCCAAATTTTATTTCAATTTGTTGTTGTTGTTGGTATCTCAGAATACTAGCTGGTATCACATTGAAGCTCTGTAATCAGATATCCAGATAGCAAGACCAGCTGTGGGAGTAGCCTGTATTTCTCAGTCTTGAAAAACGTGGAAATAAGACATAAATGAATGTAGAGATTTTAATGAACTTTCACCCTGACTGCAAAATTTAAGCTCTTTTGATTGCTTTCTTCAGTGACATAGTTTAGACTTACAAATATGGATATATTGAAAAAAGTATTCTCTTAGCCCTCTCTTTTACTCTGCAAGTGAATTTCTGTAATCTATTTTTAGTTGTATTGCAACCCTTTTTGACAGGGTCAAAATTCAAATGGAATTTTATCTCAATTTTAACATAGATGGGCACCTGCCTGTAATTAAAATCGTTTGAGTTAAACTGCATTTCAAATTCTGTAATCCCTATGAATATATCAGCCCTTAAGTCTGAAAAACATTGTGTAGAAATATCTCTTATATAACATTAGTTAATATTTATGAAGAATAAAGAAAATGTAATAACATGAGTATTTGTTTATTTCCACATTACAACTCTCATTCCTTAAAATGCCAGGTTTTTCTAAAGAAGATGTTGAAGACGAAGTACTTGGGAAATGTTTTCTTATTGAACAAAATTTAAAGTTAATTGTGAGATGATTTGAAATAGTCTTTATTTCTTCTGGTAAAATCATCTTGCTATATGAATCCACACTCATTCTGAACAAAGGGTCTGGGTAGACCGTGAACGTAAAGGGTAGATGCATCTGTCAGTGTCCACCGTAGCTGGCCACGGCTGGCCACTTGTCAGAGGTCTCCATCACCACCCATTCCTCATGGTCAGGCAAGAGTGTGATAGAATGAAAAGTCACCAGACTGAAGTCCCACATCTTGGACTGGTGTTTTCTAATTATTACTGTGCCTGCACTTTTCCCACTAGTAAGATATAGGCTCTTTGTGGGCAGAGACCATGTTTTATTTGATTTCTTGCTTTTAGGTTATGCATCACAGGATTTTCCCCCCAGATTTTTTATTATGGTAAAATCAAAAGAACACAAAATTTACCATCTTGACCATTTTCAGTGTACAGTTCGATCGTATTAAATACATTCATAATGGTATGCCACCATCATTACCATCCATCCCTGTCACTCTTTCATCTTGTAAAACTGAAACCCTGCATCCATTAAGCAATAACTCTCCGTTGTTCCCTTCCCCTAGCTCCTCATGAGCACCATTCTACTTCTGTCTCCGTGATTTTGACCACACTAAACACTAACTGAAGGGGAATTATACAGTATTTGTCTTTTCTGTGACTGGCTTATTTCACTTAGCATGATGTCTCAAAGTTCATCCATCCTGTAGCATGTCTCAAAATTCCTTTCCTTCTAAACGCAGAATACCATCCCATTGTTTATATATGCCACATTTTACTTATCCATTCACTTGCTGATGGGTTGCGTCCACATTTTAGTTATTGTGAATAATGGATGCTGCTATAAATATGGATATACAAGTATCTCTTGGCGACCTTGTTTTCAATTCTTTTGGGTGTATACCCAGAAGTGAAATTGCTGGATTATATGGTAGCTCTCTATTTAATCTTTTGAGAAACCATTATACTGCCTCCCACAGCAGCTGTGCCATTTTGCATTCCCACCACAGTGTATTAGGGATCCAATTTCTCCGCATCCTCAACAAAACTTGCTATTTTCTGTTTTTATTTTTTATTTTGTTTTATTTTCTTTTGATAGAAGCCATCTTAATAGGTGTGAGGTGGTATCTTACTGTGGTTTTGGTTTGCATTTCTATAATGATCAATTATGATAAGCATCTTTTCATGTCCTTATTGGCCATTTATAAATCTTCTTTGGAGATACGTCTGTTCCCACATTATAGGATCTTGTAGGTGTGCAACTCTCTACAAGTGAATAAATGACTACTTAAAATTCTAATCCTATTTTTCTGAACAATAGAGTTGTAGAAAAATTTTCCGTTGCTGGTCTTTCAATGCCAAAAGCAGAAGAAAAAGGCATTCTTTTTTGTAGAAGTCTAATATGTAACTCCTATTTGTTTACAATCTGGGAAATTAGAGGAAGCATTGATTGGGAGGCAGAGACCTGGCACCTAGCTGTCTTTCCACACTTATATTTTGAATATGTCGCATTCTCTTTAAGTTTCAACTTCATCATTTGCAAACTTACATTATTTACTTTCGGTTATTTTTTTAGACCAAATAACGGCAATTCTGCCTTTTTAATTTTCCAGTTACAGTGGTTACTTTTAAATCAACCAGTTCTTAGTAGTAAAGAATATTATGTAATAAAGAGTATATATGTAGTAAAAAATATATGTATATATGTAGTATATATATGTATATAGATTTATAATAATATATGGATATATGTATGTAGTAAATATATATCCTAGCCTTCACATTTTCTTTTTGTGTATTTAATCTCTCTACCACCTATGTGAAAAAAAAAAACTGCATTTCTTAATTATTTTATCACCATCTTGAGAAGCTCAGCCTGATACAGACTACTAATAAAGGAAAAACTCAACTTTAAATAAATTCTTCTAAATTTACCAAACTTTTCTAGCAGGGAGTCAACTGTGGATTTTTGCCAGAATATTCTTCTATGACTCTGTGATGATCTGAGAATGCCTCATGCCACTAATCAATTCACAAAATAGCACTCTATACGACTATATCTCCTTTGTATTCTTTGCACTATTATAAGACAGGCATTTTTCTTTTTTTGTTTTTAAGATTTTATTTATTTATTTGAGAGAGAGCACAAGAGGGGGAAGGGTCAGAGGGAGAAGCAGACTCCTTGCTGAGTGGGGAGGCGAGGCTGGATCCTGGGACTCCTGGACCATGACCTGAGGTAAAAGCAGATGCTTAACTGACTGAGCCACCCAGGCACCCCACAAAGGTATTTCTATAAAAAATGAATTTCAGTTATTTAATGAGTACATGTATATTTGTTAGATTTTTATCTTTTTACAAAAGAATACAAAATTATTCAACCACTGTTCATCGTATCAATTTTTTGTGTAAGTTATTGCCCAAAGAATGTCTAAATATGCAGACTTTATTAATATTTCAGAGCAGTTTTAAGGGAATTACTCTATTTGCTTAAAACATCCTGTTTAGATCATAAATTGTGCAATGTGCCATGAATTTTATACATTTAAATATCCAGCTAATTTTCATGTTGATTACAGTCATGTAATGTTCTTTACTTCCTGGTCTTTTTTCAAAGTCTGTTAATGTAGAAAGATGGTTTTTAAATAATTATCATACAGAGCATGTTCCATTAGCAGGATCAAGGTGTTCTGCTGCTGTAATTGAATAATGAGTCTTTTCCCAATTTGTAGGAAAAAATACCTAATGGAGACATTTTTTTTTAAATATGTTTTTCTTTGAAATATGTTTTGTCTTTGAACATTGACTCTTGTTGTATCTTATTGATCTTATATGTATATAAAATGATATTGGGTATGCCGTAAAATTGTGTATGTGGAATTTAAAGATACACTCAGTATCTCAGTATTTCAATGGTGTTCCTCAAATTGCATTGTGACTTCCAGCTTCTAGACCAATTGAATAATTCTGAGAACCACTGATCTAAGTCCGAGAACTAAAGGAAAACAAAGGAAAATTATAAATGTGGAAAAAATGAAATTAACATTCCTGGCTAATGAACCTCTTTGAGTGCTGTAAGATGTGCTAACCCATTTAGTGTAACTACACTAAATCATTTACTGAATACCCTTAACAACCTTCAAGTAGGATTTTTTTTTTTAAGAAATGCCAGCCAAACAGAATGGGTATTAAAGCTTAGTCTCTTCTTACTTGGATAAAAATGTTCCTCATGAAGAAACTTAAAACATTTATAAAAGCTCATTTACCAAAAGTAATGGCTATTCAAATACTGAAGCAAATTTTATTTGAATATTTACATTTAAAAAAAGAACCTTGTTTCTTCAGCCATAATGCTGCAGGGGAAGAGATAAAAATTTACTTTCAGTGCTAGGGATAAGGATATCTGTTTCCAGGCTACATAATTACAATTGAGAGAGAGACAGAGAGAGGGAGAGAGAGAGACAGGGAGGGAGAGGGGAAGACGTAAGGAAGGGAGGAAGGAAGGAAGGGAAAGAAAGTCAGGTATATAGAATAGCATGGAATGGGAGTTCTAGGATGTGAGTCATTATTATCCATATTACATAACAGTGTCTTAGTTTTTTAAAATTTTGTTCAGATTTTAACCATTTTTTCCTTTATTATCTTGATTTTGACCTTCTATTGAAAAGAATTTAAGAAGATAATGTCATTATTTGCATAATCAAGAAATAGAAGTGTCTTTCTTCCCTATGTCACTATGCATGCCAAAGACATATACTTTGAAAAGTAGTCATCTCTAAAAATTTCCTTACACTAGGGAATGCCAATAACATTAAATATATTTCTGTATTTGTTTGACATCTTTTTTGATAAATTTACTACTACTATTTTACTATTAATTTTACTATTAATTAACTAGCGATTTCACTATTAATCAATTCTACCACTGGTTCTATCATACTTTTTAAAGTAATTTCAGGTGAAATTGTTCACCTTTTATCAACAGCTTATGTGCATATTTTACCTGAGCTTGGTCAAGGATACTTACTCTTGCTTTCCATATGATGCAATTTCTCTATGAATGAGAAATTAACAAAGTTAATTACCCAAATTTATGAAGTCTCATAGGTAAAATAATCCATTATCATGGCTCTAGGTCAATATTAGAGGAGGCTATGGTGTTAAACTAGCTTCCATGCTCAGAGATCTTCCTCCCTACACTGTCCAATCTCCCTTTACTATATAGCAGTAAGCGCAGCTATAGAAAGAGAGAAAGCCATCACTGTCTTGGTAAGATGTATTGTTTTTGGTCATTTGTTTGGAAGAGATTAAAATCTGCCTTAAGAAAAATGATGCTAGAATCAAAGAAAAGCATCCGTGAGGCTATTGGACAATTCCATGTTTGAAGGACCAAAATCAGTCATTACCCACATAATTCTAAACCGAAAGATTTTCTGCCCTAAAATCCTAACAGGGGCCCAAGTTTTTATTAGTTAAATGAGAAACGTTATAAAGTGTTACATGTATATCTAAAGTGCTCAAACAATATCCAGTAAGGTAAATATACTTTGTACAATGCTGAAAAAGAAGTGTCAAACTATCAGATAAAAATGGAAATTGCTTTAAAACATTGTTACTTGGTCTCCAAAATATTAATAGGGTTATTAACAAGTAGCCATTTTATATGCAGGACCATGACAATTACTTTTCCCATCTGCTTTGCTTACTTTTATACAGTTTTCTTCAAAATTTTCTCCACTGTTTTGGCATTCATTGTACTGTAATAGACAAAATAAAGACTAAATATAAAATCACAGTGAGATCATGCTCAGGTGAGAACAATATGGCAGAGAAGTCATATGTGGTATATTTTGATAGAACGCCTACAACCTACAAAACACACTTTCCAACTGTTGGGAATCCACAGGTCTTTCAAAATTTCTGTATGTAAGTATAACATTCTACCAATTATACCTAAAATGTAAGTCAAGAGTTTTCTATCCTATCATGTTGATAAAAATGCAGTTTTAGAGGAAATACATTTTGAGGGAGTAAAAGAAGTATTTCCTACTTGAGCGTTGTCTGAAAACCATTGTATTGAGGCATGTACCTAAGAGAAAATTTAGAGTTTAAAAACCCAAAGATGTTTTATAGGGAAAATGTTTACCTATAGAGTCTTCAGAAGTCTTTCCAAATTCCTATTTGGCAACAGAAAATTAGCTAAATCTTTTCAGCTTACATACAGTAGACCCCTCATAAAATTCTAAGTTTTCTCTGCAATGTGGAGGATATGAAGATATCTCTTTTGTAAGTGAAACAGACAAGGATACAATCTTAAAATATTTTTTCCAGATTTCAGAATTCCGAGGTATTTTTTCTGGACAAATATATTTATGCTGTTGTTTAAACTTACTACCCATCCTTCAAGTAATTGATAAAAGAAATACTGGAAACCACTGCTTCAAATTTTTAATCAATTTTATGACCACTTCATCCGTTTTGACATTACTAAAAGCAGGAACTTCTCTATTCTAGGTTTTTAGCCTTTTTCCATGATTAATTATTGTGTCATAGCAACACAATCACAGTAGTTTAATTAGCTATATGGTTTTACAGACAGCTGAATCAAAACCTTCATTTTTCTTCCTAGGATTTAAGCCCTTAGAGAGGTAACCTTTTTCCAGGTGAAAATATTTCTGGCCATCCCAAGATAAAGAACATCTAGCCAAATAGGAACATGAAACATACATAAAACATTTAATAATTTAATCTTAAAATCTTCAAATGATGATTGAGTGAATGATAGAATTATGTTAACCTTAATTAAAGAAGACACTAACTGAATTGTAATTTGAACAAAGTACTTAAGCTGGTTGTGCTAGGCACAGCCATTATCTATAGTTAGGGATGCTAGAGAGGAAAGAAAACACAGGTATTTCAATACGCTTTTGGAAATAGTTATCTATTGAGTAACTGTATTGATGACTCTGTTGCATCATGTATATAGTTACCAAAATAGTGCACAAATTATTTTCAGTTCCACAAGTTATTATATATATGAATGGTGATCAAATGATTATATAAAAACAAACGAATGCTTACAGATACAGCATATAGATTATATATAACTATATATATGCACATTACACACACATATATAGGTGATCACTATATGTTATGCTGTGTATATATTCTATAAATGCATTGATTTAAAAACATTAGATTAGGCTTTTATATCATAATGTCATAGCCAGTCAGTGCTTCTGAAACTTTTGAGTTGAGGAGTCCTTTGAAAAAAATGATGACAGCAATAGACAATGTTCTTCTTCAGTGTGTTTATGGTTTTAAGTTATTCACAAATCTTCAACCTCCCCAAATCCAAAGCACATCCCATAGAAACTCCAGGTTAGTAACTTCCTTGTTGAATCACCTGGGAGGCAAGATGCAGAGTTAATGATGTTTCGGGAGTAAAGGTGCTGGAGATAGCATCGTGCTTCTCAACATTGAGGTTTTGTCACTCTGTCTCCCTGTAATGTGTCCCATAAGGGTTTGATCTTAGGCCATAAGGCCACCTTCCATAAATACATGGCAAAATCAATACTTCTCTTATGCAAACTTTAAAGTGCATAAAATAAAAATTTCCTCCTACATGCTCCACTCAAGATTTATAATGAATTCTTTTTTTTTTTTTTTACCAGAAATCCTTCCATTCTTTTGCATAATATTGCTAACCAAGGTCACTCTGATTTTCCTTGCTTGCTCAATTAATATTATTTGCTTGGTTATTGTTTTTATTGCACATCATAGAGAACATGTTTAAGTCAATTTATACCCTTAGATAACTTAAAAATCAGGTTATGGGCAGTTTCTTAATGTTTTGTCCCTGTATCTGATCTTTGTCTTTCTCTAAAACACATTGCTTTATCTATCCAACATATTCACTTTCCCTCTTGTTGGTTATTTGCATGGATTTAAAGCATTTCAGCCTCTTGCCAAATCTCTTTTTATCTTAGTTTTTCTCAACCTTAATCTATTTTCCTGTCCTAAGTCTGTAATTCAGCCTCCACATTCTTTTATTCCCCATGAACTTATCTCTAATCACAGGCATTTTTTTTTTCCTGCATAAAACCTCCAATACCCCGTGTTACTATTCATTCTGCGTGGTTCTCACAGATTCAGTTGATCAGCATTTATATTAGCATTCTGGACCACACAGACCCATGTTCCCAGCTAGCAGCTCTTCCTATAGGTTTCTCAGCCAAATAAGAGAGAGTGTCTGCACAAAAGTTTGTCACTGTTAATATGTTATTCTTTTAGTCTTTTTCAGAAAATATCAATTGCCACAGGAATAATAATAATAAAAAAAGAACAAATTGGACTAGAATGCAAGAATTTGCTACCTTTCCACCTGAACCACATGATTCTGGGTTTTGTGGTTTAGAGAAATACATAAAGCAACAGTCCAACTCGGACTTCATTTCTTCATTCCGATTTTACTGGCTTTCAGATTTACCCTCCTGACTGAATTCTCATAGCAGCAACATGCATAGTATTTTTTTTTTTAATTCATAGGATTTTGAGTTTCACCTCATTGTCTAACCTTTCTCCTTTCTCCGTTAAGGAGCAGAGTCCTGATAACAAAACCCAGCTTGTTAAAATTAGAACCATACATCCTAATGGCAGGGTTTCTTATAAGATAATTCCTGCTCTTGCATCGGCCAGGACTCTGCTGTAGGACCCGTGGGGCAATACTGCAGCGTTGCATTGATGTTCCAGATGCCACCGCTCTGCTACAAGAACGTGCCTCTCCCCTTCCCCCAGCCACCCAGGAGTACGTGTATGGGCTGCTCCTGTGGACGTCTCATACTTCCTCTGTCTGTTTCCCCAGAGTCTACACAGTTATAGGGAGGAGGATAAATCCCACGCACTCCTACTCATCCCCTGGCATACTGAATTTAACTGACCCTTGACTGTACATATGGCCATCTGGACACGAGCTATGTCTCCATTCTTCCTACCTTACATTGTTGATACGTGTGACCCTCATGCTTTCCTTTGTCAGTTATCTCCCCTCTCCTTATTCTCTCTGTTGGCTTTAGCATGTCAGTGGCTTTCTATTTCATTTTTCTTCTCATCTGACTTGGGCTTCAGTGAGTCATTCATTCATTTGTTCGTGCATTCATTCATTCAGTAAAAGTTTAACAAACACACCTGTCCGCACTGGGGATGCAAAAGGAAATAAAACAGACGGCTCTCCCTGTTGGAACAGACTATACAAAGTAAATACGTAAGAATTACAGTAATTTATTATTGCAACAGGTGCTGAGGAGGAAGTAAAATGGCAAGATGTGATGTAGCACAGACAATGAGAGTGGGGAAGGGAGCCACCTGGGAGTGTATGGGCAGGACCAGTCTCCCTACAGAAGTCTTTAAATAAAAACTTCGATGAAGAGTGTATTCAAATATACACGAGATCAGTGTTCAAGAAAAGTAAGAGACAGAGCAAAGGCCCTGTGGTAGAAAAGAGGTGAATTGTTAGAAGAACGAGAAAACCTGTGTGGCAAAGCAGAGTAATAGCTCAGAATCATGGGGACACAATGAGTGTACAGATGTTATAAAGATGTTATAAAGACCTTACGAGATATGAACATGTATTGTATTGTATTTTTAATGTTTGGAATCAAAAGAGAATTTTAAACTGGAAGTTCAATTGACTGGCTTATGTTTATAACGATTACAGCCAATGAGGTAGTCCAAGGGAGAAATGATGATGTCTTGGTCCTGAGTAGTACTAATGCTATTAATAGGAGTAGACAGATATTTTGGTGTATTTGTAGGTTTAGCTGACATATCATTCTATGGTTCTTTGGAAGTTGTCATTCATCTCTGATTGTTACTATCTAATTTTTACATCTTCATAAGATAGCCAAAGGTTTTACTTTACATGCAGAATGATCCCAGTTAGATGTTCAAGGTGTTTCCAGGGACCAGGTTTGCCTGGGCAGAATATAATTATTTAGGAGGGGAGAACAATATTCACATCCAGCTACCATTAGCAATGGGAAAATCAAAAGACAGGCCAATGGGAGATTTGGTTGTTGAAAAGAATCCATGAGTTAGCTTCTATTGCTGTTTTTATTATACCAACATTTAAAAAGAGGTAAGTGAACATTGTAAAATAATAATGGATGACCTTGAAAATGACTACAAAGTATTTGGCTCTGATATGAAAGATGCTATTGGGGAAATCCACTTTAAATATTACCTTCTTCAACCAAAATAAAGAAAATTCTGTGGGATGTAAAACACCTTCCCTCATGACTCCTTGTTATAATATACAGTATGGAAAAGTTCAGCATAGTGTTCAAGGCTCTTCAAAATCTACCCTGTTCACCTTTATTGGTTGTTATTCCTAACACATGGCTTATGCTTTTCCCACACTTGATTTTTTGTTTTTTATTCATTTTTTTAGATTTCATTTTTTTCTTTTTCTTTTTAAAATTTTTTTTTAAAGTTCCATGATTCATTACTTGCATATAACACNCATTACTTGCATATAACACCCAGTGCACCGTGCAATATGTGCCCTCCTTACTACCCATCACCAGCCTACCCCATTCCCCCACCCGCCTCCCCTCTGAAGCTCTGTTTGTTTCCCAGAGTCCATAGTCTCTCATGCTTCATTCCCCATTCTGTTTACACCCCCTTTCTTCTTCCCTTTCTTCTCCTACTGATCTTCCTACTTCTTATGTTCCATAAATGAGTGAAACCATATGATAATTGTCTTTTCTCTGCTTGACTTATTTCACTTAGCATTCTCTCCTCCAGTGCCATCCATGTTGCAGCAAATGTTGAGAAATCATTCTTTTTGATGGCTGAGTAATATTCCATTGTATATATGGACCACAACTTCTTAATCCAGTCATCTGTTGAAGGGCATCTCGGCTCCTTCCACGATTTAGCTATTGTGGACAATGCTGCTATGAACATTGGGGTGCATATGGCCCTTCTCTTCACTACGTCTGTATCTTTGGGGTAAATACCCAGTAGTGCAATNTGGCGTAAGGTGGTATCTCAGTGTGGTTTTGATTTGAATTTCCCTGATGGCTAATGATTTTGAACATTTTTTCATGTGTCTGTTAGCCATTTGTATGTCTTCATTGGAAAAGTGTCTGTTCATATCTTCTGCCCATTTTATGATTTGTTTATTTGTTTCTCGTGTATTGAGTTTGAGAAGTTCTTTGTAGATCTTGGATACCAGTCTTTTATCTGTAGTGTCATTTGCAAATATATTCTCCCATTCCGTGGGCTGCCTCATAGTTTTTTTCACTGTTTCCACACTTGATTCTTTTAAAGATTTTATGTATTTATTTGAGAGAGAGAGAGAGAGAGTGAGAGAGAGAGCCGGGTGGGGGGGAGAGTCAGAGGGAGAAGTGGACTCCCGCTGAGTGGGTGCCCAATGCATGGCTCTATACTGGGACTTTAGGATCATGACCTGAGCCAAAGGTAGACACTTAGCTGACTGAGCCACCCAGGGCCCCTGCCATACTTGAATTTTAAATTATTCTTTCAATACTTTTTTTTTTCTTTTGTAAAGTACTTATCCTTGCTATTGTCCCTACTTGGCATGTTTTCCTCTTATTTATCCAACTCTAAAATTACTATGTCAAGTAACTCTGCAAATATAACCTCTGTGAAAATTACCTTGAGGTTACCAACGACTTTCCCCCCTACAGTCCCATAGCACTTACGACACAGGTTTACTTATTTATTTTATTAAGATTTTATTAATATATAAGAGTTTATATCACTCTGAGAGAGAGAGAGCGCGAGCATGGGGAGGAGGAGGAGCAGAGGGAGAAGCTGACTCCCCGTTGAGCGGGGACCCCCCCCACAAGGACGATGACAATGATGCGGGGCTGATCCCAGGACCCTGGGGTCATGACCTGAGGTGAAGGCAGATTCTTAACCAACTGAGCCCCCCAGGCTGCCCCATGTGTGCTTAGTTTAGCAGAGTCTAAACTTGCAGGAAACCACTGATACTCACTTTTTCCCTCTGCACATTGACTGTACAGAGCAGGAAGTTCCAAATAAATACGTGGGGAATTGAATAAAATCCTACTTCACCTCACCATAATCTAACCACAAACCATAGCCACTAAACTGATGTCCAGTTTGAACTGGAAACAGGAACCCTTGTATTCTAGTTTTCCTGGGGTGATCCCTCAAGGTGAGCTCCATTTGTAATTCCATAGGGGCCATCGTTACGTTTCCATGACATGCTCAGACTGTCTTGGTCTTACAAAATAGTGGGTCACATGCTTTCTACGTTGCATCATCACGGAGGCCAAGCCCCACGTCAGCTACTTTGCCGGTCGTTCTCCTGCATTATCTCAGTTAATCCTACATTGGTTTAGGTAGGTAGTAGTTAATTCCATGCTGGAAAGAGAAAGGAGTTAAGCAACTTGCTTAAGCTCTCATGGCAGGGAAATGTAATTCCAGATCCGTTTGACCCCGGAGTACTTGCCCTTTGCTCTGCAATTCCACTGCCAGGAGAAGCACAGCATCATCTTAGAAAGCCGTAGGCAGGCACAGCGAGTCTCTGTCGCCTGCGCTAAGAAACACAGAGGAAGGCCTGTGCGCTCTACTTACCTATAAACCTGCGACATTCAGGAGGTGTTCAAAAGGTTTGCTGTCGGCCAACCACTAAGGGGCAGTGATACACAACAATCTGCTTACTATGGCTCTGAGCAGTGAGTCATGGCAGCTGCAGGTCCAATGCAAGGAAAGGAATTGAATCCTCTCAGTTTTATTTCTCAGTAGAGAACTGGAGCAGAAACAAAGCAAAACACTTTGTCTCCCTCCAGGATCTAGTTATACCTTTTACTAAGACAAACACATCACATTCAATTCTTCTTTCCCACTGCTGATGAGAGAGAAATACATTCAAAGAACCAACCGGGGCAGCCAGCCAGATTACTCTCACACAAAAATAAACGGTAGCTTTGCTTACAGAACTCTTTCTCATCTTTACCCACCGCCCCATGCTCATAGAGGCAAGCAAGGGAACATCTAGCCTGAAAAGATATTCTCATTTCATGGCTGACGCTTAAGATTTCAAATGCGAGGTAATGTCTGAATGCCCGGCCTCCAGAAATTAGTGTCCCGGTAGCTAATGTTCTCTGACCTCTCTCAGCTCCAGCTACTTTGCATAATGCCCTCAGATACTGCTTTTGCACTGGGCAAGCTTGGGATGCAGGGAAATTGCTAGTATAAAGGTTGGTAGAAAATCCTTGCACTAGAGCTGACATGCTGTATTGATCGAGTTCGAAATCCAACTGTTCCTGAGACAGATGGGGGAGCTCTGAGACTCTCAATCCAAAAATCGCAACCGCGGCTGCTGATGCCTCTGCATATGCTGACAATAGCTACAGTCTGAGAAGAAGGGTTTACACGCCTGAAATAAATTGTTTTGATTAGAACCTTTAGGAGAGAAAGTCATAAGGTACAGTTTTATTGACTACTTGCCAAACAACACAGACCCATGCACTGTAAGCTTGTTTTGCTAGTGTAAGTCAAGCACCAACTAGGCTTTTATTTTCTATGGACTTGGAGAATAATATATTATCATTTACTCTGAATTATTGCACACATGGCATACGATGAAGCAGAATTAATTGTCAAGTATTGCTGACCTCTGTGTCCGTGTCTGTTTGTTTATTACCTTGTTTCCTTGTAGCAGGTGTATCCTAATTTTGTGTAATGGAGACTGCTTTGATGACTTGGTAATCTATTAAGTGTCCTGGCCCGCAAAGTGAGTTCAAAAAGCTGCCACTGGGCTCTAAAGAAGCGAATTGTAAAGAGAATAATCATATAACTAGCCATATTAATAATGCCTTCTCTCCTTTTTCTGCCCTTCTTCCCTGAAGCGTATTTTTTTCTCCTGCAGAGAGCTTCCTTTTAAGCTGTTGCTGTTTTTCAAAAACAAGACAATTCAGTGCAATCAACCAAACAAAATTCGGACAAATCGTTGTAAAATGCAAAATTAGAAGCCAGCATGCTTTTTTTCTTTTTCCCCTGAAGCTGGACCTCGGTTACGTTATCCCTCAAGAAAGGAATTGATCGTGATGTTCTTTTTCCAACCCCATGCAAGGAAATTATTCTTCTTTCTTACTTTCTTAGCCTGTTTGTGTGGGTTTCAGAGTTGGCTATTATAGGTAGAATTTAGTAGACACAAGGCTTATTGTATTACTACCTGTAATGACACTATCTTGGTGTATCTAGTATACCTGCATGAAAGCAAACATCTTGCCGAGAGAGGAGATTGTGTGTGCATGTCTCCATATGCAGGCTTTTATGGGAACTAATAAAATGAAAGACAGGAATAAAAGGAAACCATATACATTATATCATCTATTTTATTATAGACACTGTATTCCATGTTTGACATATATCATTTCATTTTATGTCAAATCACCAAAAAAAAAAAATACAACAACGAACAAATATATACTGCTGTAGCTATTAAGGGTAAACTTGGGCTCATCAATCTTTTGGTATTTACTAATCCTACCACATTCTAACTTTGTGTCAGATTAATTAATCAATTAATAACATGAACATAGAACATAATGACTTCCCTTAGGATTTTATCATCCATTCAAGAGATATGAATCATGGCATTTCATGGTTAGCTATGAAATGCTAAATGTCAAATGATTATTAAAGCAATGTAATAAGATATCAATAAGGGCCAGATATTGCTGGTCAAACAGAACAATAATTTATTTCATATGATAAATGCCTATTATAAAAAGGACCTATATTAATTAAAATGGCAACCTCAGTATATATGGCTAACATTTGACCAATAGGTCTCCACGTTTCATAAATTGTTCTTAATATATGCTGACACCACCAGATTCTAAAGTGGTGAGATCCAGGGTCTCAATTTTTAATAACTCATTTGAATGACAAGTTGCCTAGCTTTCAGTTTATATGCTGCAGGAGAGCTAAAGGTGGAATTAAATCTGCTAGAATCTGCACCTTGGATTTTTGGGGTTAGCTCTGAAATATAGGACCACAAATTCTAAATTTCTTCATGGAATTTGCATTATCAGAAACTCACAAATGCTAATTGCAGAGTGCCTGTCATTTTTCTAAATGACACAAACACTATATTGCTGCAATGCATACCATGGAGATTTTTATCATGGTTATTATTATGAGATAAATAAAAAGATTTCTATGTGAAATTACTAAACATTTCTCTATATGCCAGAAATTCCAGGTGTGATTTTATGGGGTTCCCTTGTCTAGACAACTTATCTCATTCAGTTATGCCCTGAGAATTTGAGGCTGTTGGATGCAGCAGGAATAAGTAGTTCAAACACACTGAAAGAAAGAGTTAAATGCTGTCCCTCTGCTCTTAAGCAGCCAGGAGGGTCATACGTATTGCAGTAAATGGAGCATCATTTATTACTTCTGTCTCTTCTACTGTGTTTTTGAAAGGAAGTATTGGCACTTACTTTGCAACAGATTTGATCTTCTGTTCTCTGAGGAAATGCTGTCACTGGTATTATTTACTCTCTGAGCAACAAATCCTCATAAATTATAATGGTTCTCCAGACAGCCATTTGCAAATTTAATCAGGGATGATTTCCTTGCCTTTTTCAATTAGCCCCAAATTATATTCAGGCGCTGTAATATACTAAGTCCTGTTCTATATTTATTCTGGAAATATGACTACAATAAGCTTCCAATCTAAAAGAAAGGGTATAGATTAAAATACATCTAGCTTATAGCCTCTTTTAAAAATGTTATATATATATATATTATGCATATAATATATATAATACATATTTCTTCTGCTTTAAAGTGTATAAGTACTGCAAAAGATTCTAGGTCACTTGTGCCAAAACACTTCGTTGTTTCCCAAGACAAAACACATCACCCAAATAACCGATAATCGTAGAATGTTAACATGAACTAGAGCCTTATCCTTAGAGCACAGACTTTGAAGACAGACGGACCTTAATTTGCATTCTGCCTCCACCATCTACTAGGCATATGCCCATGAAAATATTTTAGCTTCTCTAGGATTCAGTTTCTTCAAATGTAAAATGGAATAATACTAATACATCTTTCACACAATTATAAAATGATTAAATGATACAACAGATATAAATAATCTAGACATAGTACTCAATAAATGATAGTCATTATAAATAGCTCACCTCACCTCTTTTTTAAATGAAATAACCAATGTACACTGGAAGAATTTAAATAACTACCAAGGGTCATATTAAGAGTTGGGAGAGCCTCGGGTATTGAACATTTGTCTCCAGCTGGCAATCACTTTTTATTAAACTCTTTGCTGCAGCAGTTTATATTATATAGACCCCCAACTGTAGATAAGTCCCCGAGCAGTTTACTCACTGTTTAGTGAAGGTCCCACCATTTTTCCAAATAATGATATAGAGGAGTAGTGGTCCGTCACCTGTGAATATTGCCCTAGAGATTTCAATGACATTTTAAAGCTTATTTCAAACTGTTCTTGCATTTGGACCTGGTACTGTTGGACACTGATGTGGGATGGAGTTGAGCTGCTGCAATACTCCACACGTCTAAACTGATGTTAATAAGCTAAGTAAAGCATCGAGCAAGAGCCAAGAGTAGGGTACCCTCCATAAATAGAAAGAATAACATTTCTCTTCCAGAGCTTACAACCGGAAGTTGTGAAGTTGTATTTGATCTATTTTTTTGCATTCTGCTTATAAAGTTATTCTGGGAGCTAATAATGGGAGACACCAAAGAAATATGTGAACAAGCAACCTGAAAGCTAAACACACACAGCCACATAAATATATTTCCTTTTAAACAATTAGATTAAATACTAGTCAAAATTGCAACAGGCAGACAATAACAGTTTTCTTAAAAATAAAGATTATAATTTTAGCATCAGCATCACCCCAAACCTTAGGAATTTCAAGATTTAGCAAACCAAATAGATAAGCTTTTTAAAAATAGGCCCAAGTCGAGAAAATATGAACAATGAAAAGAATGTTTGCCCCCAAAAAATTTGTAGTTTTAATCTGCCACAGTATTAAATAGGATGAAAGTGGGCAAAACAGTAAAATAATTCCATTCTACTTCTGTCATTAATTTTGGCTCTGGGATTACATTATATTTTGATACTATTTTATTGATTAGGAAAAAATGGAACATTCAATTATTTTTTAAATAAGAAATGACCTAAAATATACAGACTTTTAAGCTTTGGAGTCATTTTATTAATCTATGAAAAATATGGATCTGTAAGTATATATTTATATATGTGAGTTGATGAATACTGGTAGGTATCAAAAATGGTATGCTGAAAGATAAATACATACACACACACACACGTATATATATGTATATGAGAGAGAGAGGGATTGGAGCATCCTAATAAATAACACTTCTCTTCCTTGCCCAGGTTTTTAAAATTAATGTCTTTTTAAAAAAGATTTATTTGTTTATTTATTTGAGAGAAAGAGTGAGTGGGGGGAGGGGCAGAGGGAGAAGGAGAAAGAAAATCTCAAGGGGAGCGGACTTCCCACTCAGCGTGGAACCGACTTAGGGCTTGATCCAATGACCCTGAGATCACGACCTGAGCCGAAATCTACAGCTGGACTCTTAACTGACTGAATGACCCAGGTGCCCCAAATTGAGGTCTTAAAGAAAGAAAATGGAGATGAAGGACAAGGTATCATCTCATCTACTGATAAAGATTAAGCTGGAAAACATCAGTTGGTGTTGGAGCAAGTGGTTCTGTTGAGTAGCCCCCAAAACAAAATAGATAAAAATTACAACAGATGTGTCATTCCATCCCTGTGGTGTCCTTTGGTCTCATTACAACTCTTATGATTCCAGCTCATAGACTTGATTCTTTCTAAATCTTTTATCCACATTAATATAAATCCTGGAAGGTTCACTACACCATCAAGAACATAAAAACGGTGATTTTTTTTTTACAGGGAAGTGAAACAATATCTTAATAATTTGATCCAATAAGAACTAGAATGTTTCCTCAAATATCTTGTCATCCCAAAGTCAGCCATTTTCACTCAGCTTAACGATTACCTTCCATATGTATTGTGCGTGCAGATTTTACTTCTCATTGCTAGGTGAGGATGTATCATCTCTGTTAAGCTTTAATGAGCCTAACATACAACATAAAAGCTGATTTCTATATCTGTCATACTTTTTCAGTTTAATATGACAACAAGTTTAATCAATCTTAAGTGTTTCGCCTTTGTGGTTTTTTTTAGACTTTTCATAATGTTGTGCATTTGAAACTCATGCTCTCCACTACTCAAATATATATATATATAGTATTCTATGTCAGCATTGTTTTTAACAGAATACGATCCTGTTGGTCTCTATTCAAAAATCTGACCTGGGGCGCCTGGGTGGCACAGCGGTTAAGCATCTGCCTTCGGCTCAGGGTGTGATCCCGGCGTTCTGGGATCGAGCCCCACATCAGGCTCCTCTGCTATGAGCCTGCTTCTTCCTCTCCCACTGCCCCTGCTTGTGTTCCCTCTCTCGCTGGCTGTCTCTATCTCTGTCAAATAAATAAGTAAAATCTTTAAAAAAACAAAACAAAAAAACAAAAATCTGACCTGAGGAATAATGGAGTTTTATTGCAGCTATTCTTTTTTTTTTTTTAAAGATTTTATTTATTTATTTGAGAGAGACAGCCAGCGAGAGAGGGAACACAAGCAGGGGGAGTGGGAGAAGAAGAAGGAGGCTCCCAGCGGGGGAGCCTGATGTGGGTCTTGATCCTAGAACGCTGGGATCATGCCCTGAGTGGAAGGCAGACGCTTAAGGACTGCGCCACCCAGGCGCCCCTATTGCAGCTCTTCTTAATGAAGTGACATAGTCTTTCCTCATTGCCTTCTGAACTCCATCATCTCTTTTCCTCAACCTGTCAAGCGTGCAAGAGAAGCAAAGGCCCATGAGGATAGCATGTAGAAACGACTTTTAAATGTACTGTCTATTGTGCATATCCCCGTCCTTCCTGTTGGTATATACCTATCAGAGCAGACAAAGGAATCTAAAGTCATATGCCTAGCTGTTAAGCATTTAATAACAATGACTAAAACATTTGTTATTATCTTTTTGTAGTCAAGTTAAAAGAATACTCACGGCAGAAGGTAATGTGAAGTAATTATTTTCCTATCACTATTTGCTCTAACAGTCAAGCTGAAACGGCCTGGTTGAAATTGAAAACACGCAGCTACTTCATCTAGCTCATTCTAAATATGGGTATGTTTAGAAATCTCAAGAGGTAGGCACCTGGTGGCTCAGTTAGCTGAGGGATGGACTCTGGGCTTCGGATCAGATCGCGATCTCGGGGGTGGGAGATAAAGCACGACATGGGGCTGCACGCACAGCAAAGTCTGCTTGAGATTCTCTCCCACTGCTCCTCCCCCACCCCTTGCACGTGCTCTTTCTCTCAGATAAATAAAATAATCTTTAAAAAAAAAGAAATCTCAAGAGGTTACTGTATTACTATTATTATTTTTTTAAATTTCAGTAACCAATACTAACAGCACCTCCAATAGAGTAAAATGTGGACCTTTCTCTGATTCTTAGATTTACTTTTGCCCACTGGAGGAAGATGAACTTTTCTCCTGGGTGAGGCTGAGAGCAGAGAATTAACAAATGTGACCCAGCCCCGTTCTCTCTGTCTCTGAGAAACCTAGAAGAAAGCACATACTGCATCACCTTTCTGAAAGATTTACAGGGTCAGGACCCCATGGAGGGGTGTAAGTTTCCACAAGCTTGAAACTGAGTGGCCAAGCTCAATTTCAGTGCGTAATCTGAGCAAGCCCACGAGGCTAACAGACTGAAAGACAATTTCTCCAGTTTAGCTTTTATCAGCATTCTTGGTGTTCTTTTGATCTCCATCTGTCTAATCCCTGTGTCTCTTAATTGATTCCAACTAGAGCATGAAAATAATGCTATTTAGTGTTCCCCTCTCAAGTTGCAACAATAGTTCACATTTACTGATGTTTTATTTGTTTGAATTTCATAAATTTACATTGTTCACAAACTCCACTGAATTATGACTCAGTGTTTCACAAGTGCTTAATTATTTTCCTCTACAGCAAAGTTATAGTTTTCATTATATTGATAATAGATTTTATTAAATTTTCATTACTTAGATTCAGCTGGACATGAATAAAATCTCAATGATCATAGATAGAAGACTTAGTGACAACAAGATGGAATGCAGAAGAAATCAACTCAAGTAATATTTAAATGTATGGGAGGATTTGCAAGCAAAGAGTGTAAATTGCTTTTTTTTAAATGTGCTTTAATTACATCCACTTCCAAGAAAGTATAATACTACCAGCTTTTCATGGAAAGAATCCCAAGTTTTTCAATCCTTGAATAATTTTGGAGATGTTCCAATATTTTTTATAATTTTTTTTTTCTAGAACAGCTTAAAATCATTACTCTGGTATTTCCCTGATTTTTCATAAATTCAGCCAAGTAGACAAAGTGTCTTCTACATAGTATTTTGTGCCAGAATTTATCTGGGTGCAGACCGGTTTCAAAGGATCTTTAATGTGTTTTTGTTTCATATATTAATAAATGAAATATCAAGTGAACTGATTTTCTTTACCTATAGCCACGAAATATTGTTCTTCCTTAAGAGCGTATATTTAGGTACAAGCATTTTGACTCTCCACTTTTTTAAATCTTTGTATTGCATTTACTGCATTTTATTTTACACTTAAGCTGACCTTATCATCCCCCATATCGGAAGAAAATGAAAGAAGAAAAATTTTCAGATTCCCTTGACTCCCTCTTGTATTTTTTGTCCTTCAAATATAGAGTGATACATTATCTGTAGGCCAAGTGCTTTGAGTTCATTTCCCATTTATAAAAATCCAAGCATGCAAATATCCCTCTGCTCTCAGAAATGCAAGCTCAATTTAAGCTATGTCACTGAGGAACAAAGGCAATTAAATTAGCCTTCCCTGTTCTCCTTGATGCCTTTCTCCTGACCATACCACTTTACTGATAATTTGTCTGAAAAATCATGTCAAGAGAGCTCAAGATCAAACTCTTATGGTACTCACCACCATAAGCCTCACTTCACCTCTGGAAGAAAAAGGTTTGGGTGAGACTGACTTCCCTATTAGCTTTCCACTCTGATGAAAACTTTCCTCAGGAGTCCTGGATCTCTTCATTGACACTGGTGTGCTCTCACTACAAACTTAAGCTTTCATTTCCACTTTAAATGTCATTGATGTGACCTTCACTATGGAAACATAATGGTTAGAATTAATAAATATACCTAATATTACTGTCAGTTTATTTTTGCTGATTATTATCCTTGTCCATCTTACCATTTTAAACCTGGAAAGGACCTTAGTAAAAAAAAAAAAAAAAAAAAAATAGACAAAATCACTATGTCATTGCATGACTAACATGCAATCATTTGGTGACTAGTACAGATTCAGTGAATACACTGAATGGGAAAGTTACTTCACAAGAATTTGGGAATGGTAACTAAGCTCTAATTCATGTAGTAAATAAAAGAAAGAATAGAATTTTAAAATGCAGAGTGGCAATAATGAATAATCTTAAAATTCTATTATTTTGCACTTAGAAAGGATGATAGTCAATTCTGTGTAGACTATTAAATATAGCCAGCCCATTCCCAAATGCTTCACACAATATCAGCATTTGTTGACTGATTTACCAACATTTTTCTGGTTACTGATTTTTTTATCCTTCCTAAACATTTTGATGAAAGAGATTTACCCCATCTCTCAGTCTGGGAGTACTTGCATGTCTTCTCTGATGTCTCAGAAACAATGATAAAATATGGAAAATGTAGAAGCAATTATAAAATATGAAAAATATAATCAAACCCACCAAGACAAACCCCTTCATTGCAGAACAAAGCAAATGCACAAAGATAAGATACACATAGTGTCGTTATTCTATGGATTTCTGTGCGTGAGAAACCGGTTATTTTTATTATATGATTTTATGTGATTTTTTTTCTTTTTTAAAATATCAGAGGCAATGTCTCTTGAATGATAATGGAAAATCATCATTAATATTGAGAATCTATAGACATACAATGGAAAAAATGTGAATAAAATTCTAAGCATTGCTTTGAGTTGGATCAAGGAATACTGATATGCTTAACTGTCACCTTTTCTTTTTAAACCTTTTTGAACCAAACTGTGCAAAATAGGAAGAAATGTCAACCAAGAGACATTGTCCATCAGACTATGGCATAGTACAAGCATCTGGTAAATATTTTAAAGTCCCAGAGGAAATCACTTGGAGCCTTGACACTTTATATTTTTATACTTATGCTAAAGACAAAACGTTAAATGGAATGTGTGCTGGTATCCATTTATATCTTTTCAAAGACCTAAATTATTTGGGGGATGATGAAGCTGTGAGCGATCCAGAGAGTAGTAGCACGTATTTAATGATGTTATAAGGGAGAAGAATGGCCTTCTCCACAGAGTCACACTACTTTCTGTATTGGACCTCCTCTCCCCTTCTTGCTCAAAGGGGCTGTGTTCCTAGTGACACCAGGAATAGCTAACAGTTCTGCTAACTGTACATAGTTGGAGAAGAAACGGAGCTAAATCCTTCTGCCCTGTCTTCTGAAGAGGTCGTTCTTTCAAGCAGTAGCTTTAGCAATTCACTTCAATTTGGAGGAAATGAGTTTTTGTTACTTGACTACCTGTTCTCAGAAATGCCTTTAGCTTGTCAATAGGAAAGGTCCACTTGGGGTTCAGTCAATGCATAAAGGAAGTTTTTCAGTCACAGGAGATTCTTACCTTTCAATAGAGCTACTTTCCCACCTTTCCTTTCCCAGGCTATCCCCAGGCTCTCTCTTACAGTCGCATTGTTTGAAAACCATTACCCTTAGTAATGGTATGAGGATTGCGATCTAAAACTTGACTGTAACCATTTCAAAGTGCTAAAGTTAGTGGTAATGCCACCTCAGTGACTAAAGGAACACCAACTGAATTGAAATGTTCTCTTGTTAATGGAAAAGAAAAATTAAAAAAAAAAAAAAAAAGCCCTGTACAACTTCAGGGAGAGTGAGCAACAGTGGCTCTCACAATGCCAAGAACAGCAGGGAGCTCTCCTGTACGTACACGTTGAAATAATCATATCTTGGTCATGTTGGGTATGAATTTCTATTAAGAGGTGACTTGGGTCTTTGTGCTGTAGGCTTTTGGGCTCTCAGGAGGAATAAAAAGGCCTCCCTTGGAAAACTGGGTACCATTAGATAAAGGATATCTAAATGGCCTGGGGTGGAAATATGACACATTTCCTAATATGTCAGAGCAGAATCAGAACCTGACATTAGCCTCCAAATGGCACTAATTCAGAAACCCATTTTTAATCAACTTGGCTATTTCCATATGTCTATTTTTATATTTCTTGCCTGTCACCCTAATTTAAAGTCACTTTGACAAGGGTGCTATTTTGGGCTTCCATTTCTAGTCCGTCTCTATGCCTCTGTGTTTTCTGACTTTCTAATTTCAGTTGTAATCCCAACTAGATATGAGAATAATAGGTATGCTAGATTGTGTCTTATACACAGTTGGAATTCAGGAAATGCTGACTATTTCTTAGAAATATAAAATTCATTTCATTCCTGTAATTAATCGTGACCTCATGAATACAACAGTAGCTTATCTACTCTGGATCAAAAGTCAGTATTCTGGAGGGATCAGATCTCTTGCTAGAGTAGCATAGATGCTTTAGACGTTCAATGAATATTAATCAGTGGCGAAGGAAATATTAATGAATAGTAAAAAGTGATACTGCAAAAAGGGAGCAGATAATATCTTTTAAGTTAAATTTTAGATTTTTAAATAAAAATAAATGATATGCTACCATTATCTACTTAAGGAAGGAAAAAACCCACACACGCACACATTCCATTTTTTAAAATTATTAATTTTCAGATACAGAGAGTCATGTAAGGACTGGGAATTCTATTCCTTACCGAAAAATCTCTTCCTATAATTTTTACCGGTCTGTTTCTAAAACAAGTCAGCTTTTAAATTGTATTGTCAAGAGGGTAAATTTCCACCCATCAATGAAGCTGTTGCATCAAGTTCAATAGCCATTCTTTTAAAATGAATAGTTTACTAGAGTTGTATCCACTCTCCAATTTTTAAAAGTGTATATAGGTAAACTTTCTCATTTTTATTTATGGAGCTCTGGAAAAAATAATTGCTGAGTTATAAGACACAATTGCTATGTTTCAGATTTACAGTGAATGCATATATCTTTCAGAATGCAGAACTCTTGCACAGTGTGATATGCATTGGGCATGCATCAAAAAGAATTTCGAAACTGTATATTGGCATGTGGAAGGGAGGGTGGATTATCAGTGATATCGAGATATTAATTATTCAGTTTCACTGCTATGCATTATGAATAATGTATATGATTCAATGGTAAAACAGCAGTTCCCATCAGCATGCAATACTCTACAAACAAGTATAGGGATCCCATGGCATTAGTAACATAATTAATTGGTCCTGGA
Source organism: Ailuropoda melanoleuca (assembly GCF_002007445.2). Classification (NCBI taxonomy): domain Eukaryota; kingdom Metazoa; phylum Chordata; class Mammalia; order Carnivora; family Ursidae; genus Ailuropoda; species Ailuropoda melanoleuca. Next base: position 88,419,184 of record NC_048228.1, on the reverse strand, counting down.
TCTTAGTATGAAGGCTTCATCATCATCAGGAATAGTAGGACAAACCTGGATTTTCATATGCCTCTGCTGTTGGCCTGGCAGGTAGCACAAGATAGGATATAGTTAACAAGGCCAAGTGGATTAATTCTGTTGGGAGGGAGAACTTAGAACTAAGTTTTGAACAGTGATAACGTGGCAAACTGAGGTAGAGAAAATGAACTTTCTTTCCTTTTTCCTTCTTCTTTTTTTTTTTTTTTAATGCTCTTACATTTTACCAGTAAATGTTTGCCAGCATTTACTTAGCATCAGAAAATCAGACAGAAATGGCTACAAGCTCAGATTCTGGGGTAATTCAGAGCTTGTTTTGAATCTTGCTCTGGGACTCAGGAAAAGTTATTTCTCTAGAAGTTTCTTCACTTGAATAAAATGTTGAAAATAACATCTAAACTAACAGATTGCTGTGAGGACTAAATTAGATAACTCTTGAGAACAAAATACTGACTAGAATTATCATTCTTTTTATTGTTACTGAAGAAGGACCTTAGTTTCTGCATGTCCTATCTGGGTACTGACAGAACACCTGAAAAGGAAATATTTCTTAAAAATAAAGGGGAAAAAGCACAATTTGAGATTTTAAAGTAAACTCAATATGATGAAATAGACTATTTTCTTCTGCCTTGGCTCATTGGCACAAACACCATAAGAAAGATGGTGACAGAGAAATCTCAAGTTTCAGGCAAAGCAGTTTAGGACCCCCTCCCCAGGACACATCTCTGGGGAAATTAATGACAGGAGGGAAACATAGACTCCAAGAACTAATCAATCAAACAATAACAATAAATATGAGTTACCAAGCACCAGCACAAGTAAGACAATCCCAGGAAGACAAATGCTGTCTTGGACGAGGGTATTTAGGCAGTGCATGGCTGCAATCTGGAAAAGAAGACTTCTGTAGAGAAGAGCGCTTGAAGAAAACATTTTAGGTTCCATTCCTGGTGACCTTATTCCTTCAGAACAAAACCCTACCGCCAGAGCCTAGACCATCCATGCTGGGGCCTGTGAGGTTACACCTGTGCGTGGGAGAAGCCTGGAGCTGATGAAAACAGGTGTGAGTTGAATACCCCTTGGGCCTGGGCAGCACTACTTCAGTCCCGACCAGAATACTTTCCTTTTCCTGATGAACTGACCAAAAATGGGGATGACCAAATTGGCTAAGATTGTCACCAAAAAAAAAAAAAAAAGTCTGACTGAATCCATACTCAACCCACGTTAGCAGACCATATCTGATAACCCAAAGGAAAGTGGCGCCCACAAGCCAAAACCTGAAAATCTGTGGAGGACAAACACCATAAAGAAATTGACCAACAGAAAGATTTGAATCAGCATTATTGCAATGGACAATCATTTTTAAAAAGAAAAATACTAGAAAATAGAAACAATTTTAAATATTATATGTGAAAAATATATTGGTTGAAATAAATGCAGAATACATGGTGATCATAATAGTAAGGATACAATAAAGAAAAAATTAGTGGAATGGAATATCAGATTGAAGAACTCCTAGATGATTTCAGGAAAGGATAAAGGTGGAAAATACATAAGGAAGCCTAAAATATATAAGGCCAAACTATAAAAATTAATAGTATTTTTCTATACCAGCGATAAATAACTAAGACATATCACAAAGCCCTAGTAATAAAAACAGAGCCATTTGGTTGCAGAACAGATAAATAGATAAAATTGATTAAAGGACTTAGAGGCAGAACCATATGTATGTGGACATAAAATGCCGTAAATATGTTACCGCAAATTTAAAGGACAAGGGCACGTTGTTCAAACTGTAACAGTTGGCTCACAATAGGACGAAAACTAAAGCTGTATGTATCTTTATGTAACACCAGGTAACTCCTATTGGATGACTTACCTAAACATGAAAAAGAAACCTATAAAGATAGTAGAAGGAAGTGTGAAAAATATTTCCCACCCAAGGAGAAGGACTTCTCACCAAAAAGCAATTTAAAAAGGATTAATTAATTAATTAATTAACAACTTCTGTCAGCGACGAACACTATAGACAAAATTGGAGGGAGGCCAAAAGGGGGGTTGGCATATGCGTATCCAAAACTGGCAATGGTTGGATACATCTCCCCCTCAAAAACACACACAAAAACCCATCAAAACAAAACAAAACACAAAAAAACCAAGGTCTTGTAAATCAACAAGAATGATATGGCAATTCCAATGAGCAAAATGAGCAAAACATATCAATTGTCATGTACAGAAGAGAAATCTCGAAGTGCTGGTAAGCATATGAAGAAATGCACAGTCATTACAAGTCAGAAGCATACAAATGCAAGTAACAATGAGATATGAGCTTATACTTATTTCTCCTGAAAAACTTTAAAGGCTGGACAATTCCACCTCTGTGCGTGGGTATCAGGATACAGCTGCTCTCACGCTGGCGGTGGTGCTGTAGACTGTGGGATCTATTCTGGGCAAGAGCCTGCCAGGACACGCATTACTCTTACACATAATACTTTGTCCTAGCAATTCTGCTGCTGGGAGACCATAATGCACAATTTCTTACACAGGTCCAGAGGGCACATTTATCAGGATGTTCAGTACAGTGTTCTGAGTGGCGGTGAAGAATTACAGGCAATCGGGGTGCCTATCACCTGGAAAGCCGATGGAGAAATGTAGTGGGTGCACATCACAGAGCCGAAGAAGAAAGGGATAAACACGCACATAACATAACATGGTTGGATCTTATAAGTAGAGCTTTGAGTTAAAAGACAACAACAACAAAACAGAACTAAACTAAAACCAAAACAAAAAAACCCTGGAGACACAAAGCACAATATTACTTATGTAAATTTAGAAACTGCTTGCATATATAATCAATATACATTTTAAAAGAACATGAACAAAAATGCATAATAACTTATTAGAGTTTTTGTCTCTAAGGAGAAATGGAAAAAAAATGTCCAGGAAATGAAACAAGGAAGTAATAAGGAAGGGAGGGAGGAAGGAAGGCAAAAGGGACCAGGGAGGGAGCTCAGAGGGAGGAAGAAGCAAACAAGAGAGGGGACTTGAAAGGATCAACAACGATAAGGTACCATGAGTGGCATGATTCGCTCAATTTTCTTAAATTGAGGTTTTAAAAAAAATGAGTCAATAATTTGTAGGAGAGCATCCCTCTTTTCAATGAATGTTGCATGCACACAAACACATGTGCTATTTTGTACAAATAAACCCTAGAGTTATGCAGAGGTAAACAAAGTCATGATGAAGACAAAGATGAAATCATACATTTTCTTCCTGAAATCTCAAAGACTTTACTATAATTTGTATGACGTTTAACAGCACATTATCTGATAAATAATATGTGTTTAATATGGTACCCATTAACTAAATCCTTTATGGCATAATTAGTTTAAAAGAAAAACATAATAAGCTTATTTATTCTTTTGAGAAAGACAGAGTAACCCTGCAGGGTCCACAGCTGGATGTCTATCAACCCACGTCTGGTGGGCGAGACTCCTCCTGGTCCCTTGGTATGTGGTGGTGGCAACAGAACCAAAGCCAAATGGGGCTGTAGCTGAGTCTTCAGGGGTCCAACTTAAAAATCCAACTGAGTCTGGGATCCAATTGCGTCTGCTTTGGGCTGGCCTGGGTCTGGTGGGAGGCCACAGTTTTATATCAAATAAGAGCTAATTGTTCATGGGAATCTCAGAAGTCAAAAAAGCCACAAACATTGGTGGACAGGGATTTAATAGTTGTTAGAGCCCTCACCACCTCAAGAAGACTCCTGTGATAGGTCATGATAGGTTTTAGTCTGGCTCTGGGAAACCCAAAGCCCTAGCTAAAAGAAATTTGATGCTTTGTATCCAAACAGTTTAGCTCACTAACTTCTGGCACGGCTATTATTTCATGTTTAAGAACTGTAGCCCCAGAAGCTGCAGATTATCTAGAAAAATGGCAAAATTTTACTAAAAATAACTTCAAGATACGATGGCCATCTTGGGGAACATTCCAATTAGACGAGATCACTCATTTAAGAAATACACTTGAGAACAAGGGATCCCAAGTTGAATAAACAGAATGGAATGCCTACTTTAATTGGTATTCAGAAGCTTCCAAAAGACTTCAAGATTCCAAAATAGCTTCATTAAAAGGCTCGTTACAAAAGGCTAATGGAAATTTAAATACACAAGAGGTACCTAAAAGGAAAGATCATAGGACTAATGTGACTCCTACTATCTGCCCCCCATTCTCTTTCACCTGAGTACTCAAGTTTTCCTAATTCTGTGTCTGAACTACCTTTCCACTCTGAAGAGACTATTACACAGTTACTTTTTAAAATCAAACTACCTGAGCTTACAGATGAACTGCAGATATCCTTCACCCTTCGGTGAAAGATTGAACTAAGAGTCCTAGTTAAAGAATTTCCTAAACCTAAGGCAGAACCGCAGGTGTTTTTTGAAGAATTTAGAGTCACTATCGGGCCTCTGACCCTGGGCTGCCAGATCTTTGTCAGCTTGTACACATGTTGGGAGGACTTGGCGGAGCTCAAAAATGGATGCAAGAAGCAAGATGGCGAAACCCAGAGGATGATATCCAAGCTCCTTGGTTTCAACATCCAGAGGCCAGAAAAAGCTCACACAATAGCAGTTGAATTTTTACAAGCCATTCTTGAAGTTTTCCCTGCCACCCTGATTGGTCTATTTTTCAAACATGCGAACAGACACACAAAAATGAATCTGTGCCATTCTTTAAATCCCCTTTTGGAAGCTCTTTTTCTGTGGCATTCAGGGTTGCATATAATAAATAAGGTCACACAGCCTGCTCTGGCTGCCTTCTTTGTAAATGGATTATCTTCTAAGATTAGTGGACTGATAAAAGGGCAAAAAAGTAAGATGGGAGGCCACAGGCCTGGTGGAATTCATGACTCAGCTCTGCATTTTGAAAGAACCCTGGAGCAGGATTGAAAACAAAAATCCACTCAACTATTAGCTTTCCAGCTACAAAAGCTCCAAGGCCAGAGACCCAAAACAACACCTGGGGCTCCTGCATTTCACCCTCCCCAGAGGTCTGTCATCAAAATGCTGGTCCCAAGATAGTTGACGGTAGTCTGAGGGGTTCTCACACTTTAGATGGATTCGTATTCCAGAAGACTATTACCAGTAATTCCCTTAAAGAGCCAAGGGGAAACAAAAATTAAAATTAATGGGAAAATTTGCCAAATTTTAGTTGCTGCCAGAGCTATACTTTCTACTTTAAATTTCACCCTCATAAAGCAACATATCCCCTGGAATAAAAAGAATGTTTCCATAGTGGAGGTATCTAATAAAGTCCAGGGAGAATTTTTTTTAAATATTTATTTATTTGTTTTAGAGAGGGAGAGCGAGAGTGTAAAGGGGGGCGGGGGTGGACAGAGGGAGAGGGAGCGAGGGAATCTTCAAGCCGACTTCCCATTGAGCATGGGGCCCAACATGAAAAGTGGAAACAAAAGATGCAGACAGATGCAACTGAGCCTCTCTCTAAATTACCTCCATATCCACTGAAGCCTGAGGCCATACAAGGCTTCACACCCACGATGGCGGATTTAATTGCTCTGGGGCCGATCATTCCCAGTCTTAGCCCCTGCAACGCTCAGATCTTGCCGGTCAGGAAACTTAATGGGTTGAGCTGCAGATTTGTCCAGGACCTGAGAGCTATTAACAAAATAGTCATTCCTGGGGTGCCTGGGGGGCTCATTCAGTTAAGTGTCTGCCTTCAGCTCAGGTCATGATCTCGGGGGCCTGAGATTGAGTCCCACATTGGGCTTCTTGCTCAGCCAGGAGTCTGCTTCTCTCTCTCCCTCTGCCCCTCCCTCTGCTCATGTTCTCTCTCTCAAATAAATAAAATCTTAAACAAAAAAATAGTCATTCCTGTTTTCTGATTGCTCTAATTCAAACACACTTCTGTCATAAGTTCCATCAAACTCAAAATGGTTCAATGGTGTAGACCTTTGTTCAACCTTTTTTCAGCATCTCTGTAGACCCCAACAGCCAATATCCATTTGCCTTTACTAGGAACAATTGACAATATACCTGGACAGTTATGCCTCCAGGGTTCATTGAGGTCCTTTCTTATTTTCCTCAAGTACTTCACTGAGATTTAAGTGCCCTCCAGTTCCCCGGGAAATCAATTTTTGTACAATATGTAGATGACCTTTTCCTGTGCTCAGTTACCGAAGAAGCACCCATACAAGAGTCTGTTTATTTGCTGCAACAGTTAGCTGAAAAGGATCTCAGAGTCTTTAAGAAAAAAAATTGCAATTATCTCTAGACACTATTCATTACCTGGGTCAGGATCAAAGTACTGAAGGAATTCAGTTGTCTCCAAAAGAATTAAACTAATCCAGGAATTTTCTAGACCCACAACTAAGGTACAGCTTTGTAGATTTCTAGGCTTGACTGGTTATTGCAGACTATGGGTTCCTAATTTCTACCTCACTATTTACCTAACTATTTAAAATCTTTCACTGTGTTTGTGCACGAAAGGGGTAATTTAGCCCTGGGAATGCTCACACAAGAACATGATAATAAGCATAGGCTTATTGTCTATTACAGCATACAATTTGGTTCAGTTGCTCATGTGTATTTCAGCTGTCTTAAGGCTCTATGGCTGCAGCTGTGAAGTCAGTGAAAGCTCCAGCAGATCTGACCCTAGGAAATGATGTTTATTTGCAAACTACACACTCTGTCCAAAGCCTTCTTAACTCTGAATTGACTCAACATTCCTCTGCAAGTAGACTAACTTTCTTAGAGTTCCTTCTGCTTTTGCCACCTAATCTACATCTCAAATGTTGTAACATCCTTAATCCTGGTGTTATTACCCGTATCTGATGAAGGCCAGCCTCAGGACAGCGGGGCAATAACGTCCCATTTTGTGACATTACATCCTTATTTACAAGGCACCCCTATGCTGATCGTAATCTAATTTTGTTTGTGGATGGGTCATACTGTAGAAATGGAAAACGGAGTTTTCGGGATGGTGACATCATGCTCTTACCACTCAATGTAACCAAATTGAAAGTAGAACTAACTACTCTCAAGCTAAATTCTCCCAACGAGCAGAGCTCCATGGCTTTACCTGAACATGCCAGCTATCAGGACAAACCATTATACTGATAGAAGGGATGCCTTTGGGGTTGTCCATGATCTGGGGGATGTTATGGAAACAAAGAGGTTATTTTTGTTTTTTTGTTTTTTTGTTTTTTTTTTCCTTCCTCTGAGACCCCAGTCAAAACCGGGCAGCAAGTAAATGATTTCCTTACTGCATTTCTCTTATCTTCTGAAATTGCTGACTTTAAAATTAAAGTTCTTACTCAATGACTGAACCCGAGTATCAGCATATGGAATTCTAATATATATCCAGTGGGAATATAAAATATCACAACCATTTTGAAGAAAATCTTTGCAGCTTCTTAAATGTAGTCATTGTACTTCTAAGAGTGTGGAAAGCCTATATGTATATACAGACTTGCACATAAATGTTCATAGCTTCTATTTTTAATAAATTTTTAATTATTGCTACATACAACAAAATGGATAAATTTCAAAATCGTTATGGTGAGTGAAAGTAGTCCAACAAGAAAGAGTACATACTATACAGCCACATTTATATAAAATTCTAGAAAATGCAAACTAATCTATCCTGGATAAAAGCAGATTAATTGTTACCTGGGAAAGAGGGTGTTGGTGGGATGGTAAATGGGCAGGGAGGATGAGAGGAAGACATCACAAAGCAGAATGTGGAAACTTTTGGGAGTCATATATTCATTATCCTGATTTCCATGGTGGGTTCATGGGTGCATTTGTATGTCAAATCTTATCAATTATACCTTTAAATGTGTATGAGGTATTATATGTCAATTGTACCTCAATAAAGCCATATTAGAAAAAATGCATTGGAACAATATAAAGGTGTATTTGAAGAAAATCATCCAATAGTGTCAAGAGGGATCTTTTTTTTTTTTAAGGAAACATATTCCTTTTCAGATTTTTTTAAAAAAGATTTATTTATTTATTTTAGCGAGAGAGAGAGAGAGAGAGAGAGAGAGAGCAAGCTGGGGGGCAGAGGAAAAGGGAGAGAGATTCTCAAGCAGACTCTGCTGAACATGGAGCAGGACACAGGGCTCAATCTCACAACCTGAGCTGAAACCAAGAGTCAGATATTTAACCGACTGTGCCACCAAGGCCCCCACAAGGGATCTTTATTTTAATTTGAACAAATACGCAGTTAAAACCAAAACAACAAAATTAAACCTGAGTGGCATGCCTAAAATTCAGTGTAGGCTTGTTATGGTACCAATTAGGGTCAATGTCTCCAAAGCCTGGAGTTCCCCACTAGCTAGTCCCTTGTAGAGAACATCAGGGCATAAAGCTCATGGCCTATACTGATATTTTACTTACCTGTATACCTTCACTTCCTAAAGTTCTCTAACCACAGGCACAGACTCTGTATTTGATACAAATGTATGCAATAAGGCTCACTTTCCACAAGCAAGGAATATCTTAATTTCAACCTAATTGTTTTAAAAACAATCCAATTTGAACTATGTGTCTCCTTTCTATTTGACAGAAAATTCGTCTTTGGCCATAGGCAGCAGCAAAAAGACCCCAATAGTTGCCTCTAGTTCTTGATCATCAGAATGCACTATTCTCTCAAAGAAGCCTACAGATTCATTTTACATGGTTCCTTTAGTCCCCTCTGCTCTGCTGAATCTTTGACTCATAAATCTTTGCCAAGGCTGGGAACCATGATACTTTTCCACTTATAATTCTTCATACTTTCTGGGGAATTTTCTACAGATCAGATTAAGGAGCCCCACCACTGGTGCTAGCCATAGAACTATATCTCACTTTGTTTTCTCAAGTTTCCAGATTTTGTTTTTTGTCTGGAAGAAAATCTTCCCTTTGTATTCATGTTTCTTTCAGTCTCTTTCCTCTAGGGAACCTAGACTGATTGCTTCAGTGGATTTTGGTTTTAGGAAACAAATGCCAAATAAGGAGAGTGTCATGCAGACAACTTCTGCTTTTTCTTCCTGCCAAAAATGCCTCAGTTAAGAAAAGGCAGCTCAGAGCTTGTTACCCGCAGGACAGAAGAAAGGAGAGGAAAATTACAAGGAGAAAGATAAATTGATGTCTCAAACATTTCACAAGAACAAAAAAGTTGAATTTGCAAGCTGTTTTGGTAGCATTTGCTAAAATCTCTCTAGTAGCCAATCCAACGAGCAAAATTAGACGTATCTGCCATGTCCCACAAAGCATTTCACTTGTTCTCCATCATGGGCAAGACCAGTAGAACCAGCTTCTACTTTGGTGAGAGTTAGAATCTACCAGATAACAACTCTAAGGTTAGCCTGTGAGAATACACATGAATGTGTGAGTCTCTCTGTGTGTGTAAGGGAGGGAGACAGCCAGAAACCTAAACTGCTTTGTGCATGAAACATTATGCTTTAATTTACATTAATTATTTTCTCACATACTGTACCATTTTATTCTCTCTTCATCCCTTATGAGAAAATATTTTAATTTAGTGTCTATTGAAAAAATCAGGTTTAGGCAAGTTAAATGACTTGCCAAAAAGTGCAATTTATGTGACAGGTGGGATTTGAAAACCAGTTTCTCTCATTTATATCTCTTAATATCCTAGTGTTATTAACAGAATTGAATTCAGATTCTGTCTTGACAATTTTGCACATAAGATGTACTTTTCTTTTCTATAAAATGGGGATAACCAATTAGGGAGCCACCATACATACTACTTGTAAGGGAATTTCGGCCACATATAAAAAAAGATTGGTAAACCAATTTGATTGTCCAAACATCAATTCCTCTGGTCTCCTTGAAGAAAGTGTAAAAGTATTGCCAAACTATTCTGATGGTATATATCCTTAAAAAATTAAAATATTTCGTTTATTAGGTACAATTCCAGACTTAATATAATGGAATAACCACATTTAGGCGAGACAAACTGTGAAGATCTTTCTAAAAGAAGTTATCTACATGCTGTTGTTATTGATTTTTTTACTGGTAAACTCTTGGTATGAGCAATTTTTGATAAGCAAGCAAGAACTACATATGTAGATGAAAAGTAATTTACACTCCAAGATGCCTAATGGAGCAGAGTTCATAGTAGTGTAGTTGATTTCTTCCATTTGTGTCCCCAGACCTGCTCTCTACCTCCTCCTCCTCTTTCTTCTTTGCCCCGAGAAGCTGACCCATGTGAACTAGGATCTCAGTACACCCAGGATCTCAGGATTGGTTTTGTTGGGTTGGGTTTGCTGGGTCTCAGAGAAGAGAGAAAGGAGTGTGGGCTCAAGGTCCTCATTCATCTTGTTGCCTACTATTGAGACCAACTTAGGTTGTCTGTCCCGTAAAAGACAGCCTGTTCTACAAGATTCTTCCTCTTCCTGGCATTGGGAAGCTTTCCTTTACCCTAATCCTTCAGCCTTGGGGCTGATAACAGTTCTGCGGATAATAGTCAAGAATCTTGCATGATCCCTTTCTTTCCATTTTCTATACCCATCCATCCTTTGTAATTAATTTCCTTGTACATAAACTTCTTCAAATTACCTTAATTTGAGTGTACCATCTGTTTCTTGTTTGGACTCTGACTAATACAAATTATTATATAAACTTTCAGAAATTTGCTTACATGTAAAAGCTTATATCCAAACATATAACCTTTTTTTTTCACAATTAGCAGCATTCTTTGCATACTTTTTAAAAATTAATTGCATATCTTGTAGATCTCTTTCCACATTAGCACAATAGAGATTTATCATATTAAAATGAAGTAGGTTTTAAATAGTATAAAATTTGGAAGTTATCAGAAGAAACCGAAATGTTACATATAATAGAAATGCTTATGGTCACAAAAATAGTTTGATCCACGATCTTTTTGTTTGCTTCCTACATTTTCAGAATCTATTGAATGAGAATTTAACATCATCCCAGGATTGAAGATTATTCACCTTTTTGAAAACAAGTTATTTTTCCTTTTAATCCCTTGTGTCAATGATTCCTTCAAGATAAATCCTTTCATAGCCAGTTAGTAAAACAGAGAATATTTACTACCTCAGTAAAAAGTGTGTATCATTTGAAAGTGAAAAATACCAGGGAGCAGTAGAGTGTAGGTAGGCTTCATTACCATTAGGATGAAGATTGAAATGTATCAAATCAATACTCTGTACACTTTAAATTTATACCAGTGGTATATGCCAATTATATCACAATAAAAAATTTTCCAATAAAACCTTTTTCAAAATATAGTTCAGATTGGAGCCTATAAAACCACTGCTCATATCACTAATAATAAGTCTTTTCTGCATTCTAGTTTATCCTTTGGGCACATTTAGGAGTAATTGTAGAGGATGGGAGGAAGCAAGAACATCTTTTGACTCTGAGAATGAGTTAGCAGGGTGTGTGTCTCTTTTGTTCAACTCTTAGGCATCTGCCACAATCGTCTAACTCATTTAGCTACCCCTCATTTATGTTACTCGGGTTCATGGAACTTCTGAATAAACCCACCCACAGATTTTCAGTTTCTTGACATCTTCACTTCCATTGATATATTTATTATCAGAAGGTTCTAATAAAATCATTGGAATGCCTTTACAACTATAAATATTCTGGAGAAGTGTTAAATAACATTAGCAAAGGAAATACAGTATCTTGAAATCTAAAAAGAATAACATAACTCTGAGCAAAAATTATATTTTCACAGAAAATAAAGCCATATGGCCAAGTGAGAACCACTTTTCCTTATTTACGCCATCTTATTATTAAATGTTCCGTATGCTATTGTCTGGGCGAGTGGAACCACATTATGTTTAAACAGATTCAATCTATTCATTTATTTAAACTGACAAAACAGAACAATTGTTTATTTCCAAAAAAAGCATACCATTTTCTCCGTGGCACTTTTTTTCTCTGTGGATTCCATCAGTTTTTGGCTAGGAAGTGTGTTCTCTCCGCCCTGGAGGAGTCTGCTTTCTTTTGGTTGGCAATTAGCCCTTTCTCCGTGTTTATTTCAGCACTGAGACTCAGGAGTCTTGTGGAACCCATCTCTAAGCTCATATAATTCCTTTTACTATTTTAAAGCTACATTAGTCTTTTTAAGCCAAAGAAGAATGGGCCTTCTCTGTGAATTTCAGTCTTAAAGTATCCTATTATAAAAAACACTGTAATTTCCTACAAAAGTATGTTAAAACACTGAAGTAGTCCTCACTAAGATTGGAATCAAATATTCAATAGAAATGACAATAACATGTTATCAAGTAAATAATCTAACAATTTCAGACCTATACAATTACTAAAAAAATTCAAGGGATACTTAAGGTAAAAATGGGCATTAGGTAATATACACATTAATTCTATCAGAGGTGCCAATGTATTTCAATGTTCACACATGATAAGTAAAATATGGAGTTAAACTATATCTTAACTCTGACCTACATTTATGATGGCGCCCTAGGCATAATGATGTTGCCGCACAGGAAATCCCCACACCCTAATCTCTGAAACCTGTGACTATGTTACATATCATATTCAGATGTTATTAAGGTTACTGACATTGAAATAGGGAGATTATTCCAGTTTATCCAAGTGAACGTGAAGTAATCACATGGGTTCTTAAATGTGGGAGATGAAGGCAGAAGGGATGAGTCAAAGAGACGCAGCAGAAAGGGGAGACAGAGAGAAGACTCAAAGCATGAGAAGGACTGGACCATCGTCACTGGCTTTGAAAATGGAGGAAGAGGCCTCCCAGGAAGCTTGAGAAAGTCTCCCAGCAGACAGCCAACGAAGAAACAGGGACCTCATTCCTACAACCACAGGGAGCTCAATCTGCCAGCTCCATGAATTACCCTGGAAGATCACTCTCCTCCAGAACCATCGAAAAGGAAGGCAAGCCCTGCCAACAATTTGACTTAGACCTTGTAAGATGGGGACTATAATATCGGGACAGGCAAGCCAATTCCACTGACTGCAGAGTTGTGAGATACTAAACTGATGTTGCTTAACCCAATGACTTTGCGGTAATTTGCTAAGGCAGCAAAAAAGAAGTAATACAGTAGCTGAGCCTTGCTTGTGACAGTTTTGCTGGTTCAGAGCCTTCTAAATGACCTGATCAATGTTCTTTCAAATAATTTTATTTTATTGTTCTAACTGTATCTATTTTCAACAGGTAGAAGGAGGCCAAGAAATAAGATGCATTACTACCCAATTAAGGCATTTTCCCTAACTTTGTAAAAAATTGTTTGAATTGTAATATCCAGTTCCAAAGCTTTCACAAATATATGGATGGTAACTAATTAAATGCATTAGTTTTCTATGGCTACAAACAAAGTACCACAAACCCAGTGGCTTCACCAGTAGAAATGTATTTTCTTACAGTTCTGAAGGCTAGTAGGGCTATGTTCTTTTCTGGATTCTCTAGGGAAGAATCTGTTTCCATGCCTTTTCCAGCTACTAGATAACATTCTCATTCCTTGCCTCATGGCCCCCATCTTCAAAAGCCAACAACACTACATGTTAAAGGCCATTGTGAATAAAGTGGACCCACCAAAATAATGCAGGATAATCTCTCTATTTTAGGGTCCGTTGATTAGTAAACTTAACACCTTAATTTCCCATGTGCCATGTAACCTAACATTCTCATGTTCTGGGGATTAGGACATAGACATCTTTGTGTGTGGGGGGGTCTTACTATATCTACTTTAGGCAGTAAGGGCTCATGGAATAATGGCCAAAAGAATTGACTTTGAAGTATAGAAAAATGGGGTTCGTATTCTGCTTCTTTTGTTATATGATCTTGGGCACGTATTAGTATATTCTTTTTTTTTTTTTTAAAGATTTTATTTATTTATCTGACAGAGAGAGAGACAGCCAGTGAGAGAGGGAACACAAGCAGGGGGAGGGGGAGAGGAAGAAGCAGGCTCACCGCGGAGGAGCCTGACGTGGGGCTCGATCCCATAACGCCAGGATCACGCCCTGAGCCAAAGGCAGACGTCCAACCGCTGTGCCACCCAGGCGCCCCCGTATTAGTATGTTCTGAACGTCAAATTTCCCAGCTGCAAAATAGAGGTAAGAGGAGCTACATCGTAGGGAACTTTGGAAATTAAATTTATGTAAAGTGTTTAGAAAAGTGTTACTACAGAAACAATACAATACCTGATTATTATTGTAAGTGTTGAACAAGAGAGGAAGATACCATTAGAATCCTGACTCAGAGGAAGACAGTGACCTTGATGAGGGATAAAAACAATGAGTCCTCTAACTCTTTGGAATATGAATACCCAAACGAAAAAGCAAGAGAGACAAACACCCTTTCATTACCAATCCTTTCATTTAGGACTGCCTGTCAGGTGAGAGCTTCCAGGATTAGTGATTTCTTTGGTGAGTTAAGTTGAAAAAAAGAATACTGCTAGTAGAAGTGAAAATTAATTTAAAGGATATTTGGTAGTGTCTAGTAAAGCTGAAAAATGCGCATAACCAATCTGTTAGTTTTCTAGGGCTGCCATAACAAAGTACAAGTACTTCGAATGGCTTAAAAAAACAGAAATGTATTGACTCACAGTTCCGAAGTCTAAAATAAGACCAAGATGTTGAAAAGGTTGGTTCTTCTGGAAGGCCATGAGGGAGAATTAATCCATATCTCTTTTCCAGCTTCGGGTGGTGTGCTGGCATTTTCTGATATTCCTTGGCTTGTAGAAGCATTATCCTTATCTCTGCCTTCATTTTTGCGTAACGCTTTCCCTCTGCGCATGTGGCTCTGTCCAAATTCCCCCTTTATATAAAGACACAAGTCAGATTAGGGTCTGCCCTAATGACCTCATCTTAATTTGATTTCTCTCTAAAGACCCTACCCCCACATAAGGTCACATTCTGAGGCACTTGGGGTGGGGAATTAAGCGTACGAATTTTGGAGGGACACAATTAAACCATTAATAATTAAACTCATTAACAGATTCCCTTTTAAGAATGCAGTAGTTTCCCCTTTATCCATAGGGGATATATTCCAAGAGCCCCAGTGCATACTTGAAACTGCTGATAGTACCAAACCCTATATATACTGTTTTTTTCCTATATGCACATAATTATGAGAAAGTATAATTTATAAATTAGGTGCAGTAAGAGATAAAAAATACTGAAGGATAAAATAGAACAATTATAGCAATATAAAAAAGTTATGTGAATGTGGTCTCTTTCTTTCTCTCTTTCTCTCTAAATATCCTAGTGTAATGTACTCACCCTTCTTGTGATAATGCGAAATGATAAAATCCCTACTTATGAGATGAAGTGAGGTGAATGATCTAGGACTATAGTGACGTGGCATTAACTTATAATCGACCTGACAGTAGGTCCATGGTTGACCACGGGCAACTGAAACCATGGAAAGTGAAGCCATAGATAAGGGGGGGACTATAGTATACTAGAGAAAGTATTGCATATTGTAACAGAACATAAGGATAACGATTTTCATTGCTACTATGTAAACTGTAGTAAACTATTGGGGGAAAATGTCTGTTAGGCTCATGGATAATTTTTTTTAATTTCTAATTTTTAATTTTTTTCTTTTCTTTTTTGAGAGAATGAGAGTACAAGAGTGAGTACACATGAGCAAGGGATAGGAGGGGCAGAGGGAGGGGAGGAGAATCTTAAACTGATGCCATGCTGAGTGTGGAGCCCATTGTGGGATTCCATCTTACCACCCTGAGATCATGCATGACCTTAGCCTAAATCAAGGCTCAGACACTTAACCAACTGAGTCACCCGGGTGCTCCGGTAATTATTTTTAAGCTTATGTGTACCATATATTATCACACAGTGTTCAAAATTCTCAAATTTGTTTATTTT
This sequence comes from Ailuropoda melanoleuca, assembly GCF_002007445.2. Lineage (NCBI taxonomy): Eukaryota > Metazoa > Chordata > Mammalia > Carnivora > Ursidae > Ailuropoda > Ailuropoda melanoleuca. The sequence continues at coordinate 88,403,294 of NC_048228.1, read as the reverse complement.
AATGGGGCTAGATTACCAAAACACAATGTAAGTGGAAAGAGCCAGTTACAGCAATTTTTTAGAAGTATACAAAAAAAGTCATGTATTACTTATGTAAACATAACCACACTTTAAAAATTGAAGAAACAAAAAAGGAACAAATATATGTAAGTCAATATGTGTCCAGTTAGAAGGGAGGTGAACTGATGAGAGAAAACACAAACAAACTTCTGTTTCACCTGTAATGCATTATTTCTTTGTTTTAAAGAGTCTGAACCATTAAAAAATTATATTGGTGATTCTAATATAATCATTTGGTATCTACGTTGTTATATTATTTACTTTTCTGAATTTTTTAACCTCAGAAAATTTTATAGAAGGAGAAAAAATTATGACAATAACTCCAAATTTGGAATTATTATGTTAATGTTTCTCAATTGGCATGGTACCCATGGATAAGCCACAGCAAATGAGCAGGCTCCTAATACCATCATTTCTATCTTAAAGCTACCAGATGTTTGTGAAAACACTAGGTAGGCACATTTGCGTTTTATTTTGCATAAATATACATATAGATTTGCTTAATCTGCATACTACTTTGGAGTTTTACATCGAGTATGTAAGGTAAAATAAAATGCTACAACTTTTACAACAGAATTAAAAGTTGAACTTCCAAATCCAAAATTAAAACAGTTTTAGAGGAATCCCATCACAAGCCTGGCAATGTATGTCTCCTGATTAACACTGGAGGAAGACAAAGAATGAAGGGATTATCTGGAGGAAGTTAGGAGGAATGACAATATAGTGGCTGAGTACACAGTGTTAGAACACCCATCTACCTGGGTGCTAAACCTATCAGTGTTCTCATCTATGAAATAAAAAAAGGGGCTAATAAAGATGTATACATCTTAAAGTTATAGACAGTCCTATAGAAACAGTTTATGTTAAGAACCTGGCACATGGTAACTTAAAAAAAAATAGATGTTGAAGTATATATTTATTTTTCTGACATACCAGTGCATCATTTTCTGGACTGTGGCATCGATTTGCCTAAAACATACCTTGGGGACTGTCCAATAAAAAACAGATCTGAATATAGCTAAGGAGTTATTTGACTCAGATAATTGCAATAGGAGGAAAGTGACCCTTGTAAGAGGCAGGACATTCCTAGGAAAGTGTCTGTGCTTATCTCAAAGGTTAGGCAGAAGAGACTCTTGTTTGTATAGGAAGGAGTAAAGTAGGCTAAAAAGGAATGGTGTGGGAAGTAGGATGAACAGATGGCATGATCTCATAGTTGATGTAGTAATGTTTTTCCCTGAGGGCAGTCAATTTTCAGGAGTGCCCATCGAAGAATGTTCTTAATTACAAACTTTCTTAAATTCAAGGGTGAGTCAAGGTCCAACGACCTGTGGGGAAGAAAGACGACTGACTAAAATGTGGCCAAGTTAGAGGGTATTTTGTCTAAATTGTTCAGGTCAGATAACAAGAGTAAAATCATCAAAATCACTTATAGTAGAAGCTGATTAACCCAAATATGGGTGTAATTGATTATAATTTGGAAAATATTTTTTTCTAGAAAATAATTTCATATGCACCTTGCTTAAAAGCAAACACAAGTTAATTAACATAGATTTGCTCATGAGCAAATACCAATGGCTTTATTAAAGGTGTTAAAATGAAAAGAAAAATGAACGTAATTTTTTCTTAAATGTTGGTTCCAAAATTATTGGCTCAACATTTATTACAGTGATTTTAGTGGAGACTTGCTAAAGATACACTGGGATTATTTAATTTCGTTTCATGCCACTTAAAATTTTACCCTCTTTCTATGTCAGACGCCTGTGTCTGATTGCTAAGGTTATCATTGGCATGTTTTATTTTGTAAATGATAGGATATCATCCCTTTGGCATTATAGGGCTGAAAGGAGAAAGAAAGCTGCTTTTGGAAATCATAAGCCTTCGTTTAAACATGGAGAGATTTAGTTAAGAAAGTAGTAAATAGTAGAATAGTTATAGAAGCATAACTAAGGCAAATGGAGATAAACAAATTTGTTTGGGGATGTACTCCTCTCTCTCTCATGCATGAACTCAAAACATTTAACTCACCGACTATCTTATTTTGCTGTTAAATTTCACTTTAAAGCTAAAAATATTTTTAAATATTAATGGCAATAATCATTAATGTATTGGCCAGATAGGTTATTGAATTTTATAAAATATGCAAATAAACTCAATGCGAATGAAATTTCCCAATATAAACAAAATAAGATACAATCATTCATTCTCCTATTACAAAACAGCTTTATGAAGCTATAAAAAACTAAAAAGGAATATACAAAGAGGAATGAAAAGTACTACTAATATATATACATGTATGTGCAATATGGATACACATATATGTATACACACACACAATATGAAAGCTCCTTTTAGAAAAAAAATCAGAAATATATTTTATACATTTTTATTAAATGAAAACTGGATTCTAACCAGCTCCTTTTCCTATTTTAGGATTCTGAAATCCAAGCTCTGTATTATTCATGTCTTCTATATCTTCATTACTAGCTCAGAATAGACCTATGTGATTATGTAATTTTTAACAAGTTTAATGTATGGTTGTAAAGAACTATTACATCACATTTGAATCTCAAACTCAGGATTGCCAATGTTTTATGCTGAAAGAAGTCTGAAGCATAGCCCTCCCCTGCTTTGTTTGAATGACCTTTCTTTCACTAATAACCTGGATTTTTCATTTGTTAGTTGGTTTGTTTGTTTGAAATTAAAAAAAAAAAAGAAATAATAGCAATAAGAGGATAAAAGCAAATAAACTAAGAAAAAACTCCAGCATCTACATTGAGGTAACTTGACACACATCGGCACATCTTCCTCATCCCCTTATCAAACTCTTCTTTAATGCAACACCTCTGTAGCTCTAGGTCTCTTTAAAAAGCAAAACAGAACTGAAAGTGAACTTAGAGGTTTTCTCCTAAGTGGGAGGTGTATGTAAGTATGATGGGCAATGAGGCCTTTGAGGTCTCTTGATGACACTCTATAAATAATCTGGCTGAATTAAAAGAATCTTGAATTCGTAGTAAAGCGCTCAGTGTGGAAGCGGACATCTTAAGAGTCCTAGACAAATCTCTTAGAGTCTCTCTCCTTCGGAGAGCCAAGGCAAGCTTCAGAGATTGGCAAAATGCCTTATAGATTTGTTTCTAAAAGATCTATATATGGGATGATTAGCTTGATGCAGGAAGTGGAAAGTGGGTCATACTCATTTTTTCATGGTAGTTCAACACTTTCTATACATCAGGCACTAACAGGTGCTTGATATCCTAATGTAGTTCAGTCTATTTAAATGCAAGAGATAACTATACCAAAAGAAACCTCCAATTTATGTGAATTATATAATACAGTAATAATAATAATACATATAATATGGATACTCGCAGAGTACTAAGGAAGCACAAGACCAGGATCCCACAGGTCCTAAAGAATCAGGGATAATTTCCGGGATGGGATGGTGCTTTATGAAAAGCATAGAATAATACAGATGCGTAGACTTTCAATTGCTAGAATTAACTTTGTCATTTTCTTAATTATTTCTATGACTACCATTATACCATAAGCATGGTATTTATAAATTTATTAAGTCCAGCTATTGAGGACTGCTTTCTAATTCTCCTAGAAGTGATTAAAAACCCAAGTGAAGCTAGTTAAATAATAAAGGGAAGTAATTTCAGAGTATCATGCATACTTTAGAGTTTTTGTTTTTGTATTCCTTTATTTAGTTCTGTGCTTTGACTCCATTTTGCTTTATCCTCTGATGCTGCCTCTTTTTCATATGAAACTTTCATAATCAGGTGGTTTTTCCTGAGTCAGTGAAATAACTTGAAATACTCTAGTCCACACATTTGTAAAGCAAACCATTCAGAAGAAAAACTTATCTCACTCCAACCATCAACTACAAATCATGGACAACAAAATGATTGTTCTAAATTGGACCAATCGCTTTTGATGCTGAAATGCACAGAAAGATTACATTAGTTTTAGGATAGTGCCATCTGTGAAATAATCACAAGGACAATTGAATGGGTTTATGCCCTTGGAATAGAAGAGTCATCAGGATTTGGCTCTAGAGCAGAACCTGGAGTGAGAGGCAATCTGGGCATATGGAGATTTGTGGGGAGAGTGATACCTTTTGTCCGTGGAAGTACCTAGACAACTGCCCAACATCCGTGTTGAAACTTCTCTTTATTCTTCTCCACTAATTTTATTTTCTATACCTGTCAACCTATATTTTCTAAGCTTTNGCAATCTGGGCGTATGGAGATTTGTGGGGAGAGTGATACCTTTGTCCGTGGAAGTACCTAGACAACTGCCCAACATCCGCGTTGAAACTTCTCTTTATTCTTCTCCACTAATTTTATTTTCTATACCTGTCAACCTATATTTTCTAAGCTTTGGTATGTGGAAACTAATAAGCTGATTTGGTATAAGTGAACTAGAAGGCTTTGGAAGATCTCTAGGTGTATCATTTGTAAGCATCTACGAACTTCAATTCTCAGGTGTGTTTTGTGTTTTTCAACACTGCTAAGCAATTCTCTAATTCTCAGTAGACACTGACTGGGTGTCCTACAATCTTACTCAGTTCTGACACTACCTACCTAGAGATAGGATGAGCTCCCGCAAGTTAAAGGCCCAGTCCAACAAGATTGCTACCCCTCCACACACACATTTCAGCCACCAATCACAAACCCAGATTGTCACATGTGCTTCTGACCAACTGGTTATAAATAGAAGGTTCCCATGACCTCCTCCTTGGGTGTACTTAATTTGTTAGAGCCGTTCACAAAACTCAGGAGAAATATTTACTTACATTTAACCATTTATTATAAAGGATATTATACAAGTCAGGTAGAGGTACATAGGGTGATGTCCAGAAGCCACAGACCTGAGGTGCTGCTCTCCCAGCAGGTGGACACATACACTATCTGAAAGGACATCAAGTCTCCTTGTTCAGAGTTTTTTAATGGTACTTAATTTGTAGCCCCATCCTCCTCTTCCCAGAGATCAGGGTGGGGCTGAAAGTTTTAACCATCTAATCACCTGGCCTTTTTGGTGACCAGCTCCTTCCTGAAACTACCTAGAGACCCCACCCTGGGCCACCTTGTTACCTAAGATGTACTCCAAAGTGACTCCTTACGAATAACAGACACTCCTGATCTCTCAGGAAATTCAAAGGGTTTTAGGAGCTCTGTGCCAGGAGTAGGGCACAAAGACCTAACGTATTATTTATTATACCACAAATATTAATACTTAATTTTAGAAAATTAGCTTCTAATATGAAGGTAGTATACAATCCAAGATTGACACCTTCATTAGGTTTTCAAAGGCTGCCACAATACCACAAACTTAGCAACTTAACACATTTTTTTTTAAACTTTGTTTCTGTAGTGGTAAGTAGGACATGTGTCTAAATAGGCTAAAATAAATGTGTCAGCAGGGCTATGCTCCTTCTGAGGGCTCTAAGGAAGAATCTGTTTTCTGCTCAATTAGATTCTTAGCAGAATTATTTCCTTGTAGTCGTAGGACTGAGGTCCCCAATTTCTTCCTGATTGTAAACTGAGACTTGTTCCCAACTTCTGGAGGCCACCACATTCTTTGGCTCATGCCCTCTTCTTCCATTTTCAAAGTAGCAATTGTCAGATCTCCCTCACTTTGAATCTTCCTTACCCTCGTCCACTTTTAAAGGAGGAATAGTGTGATCTAATATGAGTAGATTGGAATCACCCAGATAATCCAGAATAATTTCCCCATCTAAAAGTTCCTAAACTTTATTATATCTGCAGTGTCTTTTGCTATACTTACTGGTTTGGGAGATTAGGACATGGACATCTTTTGGGGATCATTATTCTGTCTACCATAACACACTAATCTCCACATTATTTTTTTCCAGAGTGATCCCCTTAAAATTATTACAGTTACTGTATTAGTCCAGTTCCTCCAGAGAAACAGAATGAATGGGAAGCATGAGTCATGCTTGATAGGGGTGTCTTTGTCTCCCTGGGGACTTTGAGAGTCTGACCATGTGATTGAGTGTGGGACTTTGGGTCCTGTGGTATCTATTTGATCTCCTGAGGGGCTAGATTCTGAGACTGGTCATGTGGTCAGTCAGCTATGCTTATTCGATGGAGCCCCAATAAAAATCTGTACATCAAGAATCAGGTGAGCTTCCCTGACTGACAATACTCTGTGTATATAATCACACATCCTTAATGAAAAAGTAATATGGTTCATAGCTCTAGAGAGAGAGAACTGAAAGTTCCATAACTGGAACTTTCCTACACTCTGCTGTATGTAGTTCTTCCCTTGATGGATATAAATGTGTATCCTCTAGCTATAATAAACCATAACCATGAGTATCACAGCTTTCAGTGAGTTTTATGAGCCATTCTAGCAAATTAGTAAAACTTAGGGTGGTTTGGAAAACCCCTGACTTGTAGTTGATGTCAGAAGTGTAAGCAGTTTTGTGTGTTGGACTTGCTCTAATTTTGCAGCTCTTCACTGATAATCTTTACATTTCTTAAACCAATATTTTACCATCTGGTTTCTAAATCTAGCCCCAATCTGATTTCCAAGCTTTCCCAGCTATGTACCTTCTACTTGGGCAAAATGCTTCAAAGTGATTCCAGTTCCTCCCTGCTGTGCATATGATCACAGTAACGTTCTATGCTGTTCACATTTTTTTTTTTAATTCACATCTTCTTATAGTGATTTAGGGTTTACCCTCTTATTTGCTAATGAGCAACAGATATGAATGATACAAGGAGAGTCAACAAATGCTTACTGTCAGAATTTCTTTCCGCTGTTCTTAAAACCCTTGCGCTGCCATGTAAACAGCCTGTTGAATCATGAGAGGCATGTGGTGACCCAGTCGCCCCCATGACTCCAGGGGACAGTCTCTCAAAAGCGGACCTGTTAATGTGGCCATACTAGATTATACAGTAGTCAGCTGACCTGCCAGCTAAATACAGGTACACTACAAGCCCAGATGACATTATTACTCAAATCTCAAGAAGGGACTGGAATTCATTAGTAATGGTACATGAAAAAAGGACTTATAAGGGAAAGGAAGTACAATAGGGATGGTCCATTTTGGGGCCATGTTATCAGGCATATTATGCAAGGAATGGGAAAAGAAGTAGCTTATCTCAGACCCATTGAATGAATAGAACTTGTTTTGACTGGAAGATATATGGCTCCTGGAATAAAAAGGATACTGGATAAATGAGTTACTTATCCATTATAGTTACTCATACTTTTAGAGTTGGATTTGTAATTCATAAGGTACACTATAGTGAAACATTATCTCAAGGTAGATATATTAAGAAAATAGATTGTTTTAAGAGGTCCAGTGATATTCCAATTAGATTCACACTCTAATCTGTCATTTTTCTTCTTGACTCCGCTAAATAGGGGGTATACTTGCAACCCTGTAGAGGCAATAGTAGAGCAGTGATTTCTTGCTAATGGACTATTACACTAGGAATGGTAAGGTAGATGCTGTACGTTAATGTGTAGATGGGTTTTATTTACTGCACTCTGCAATGTATTTTAAGTTTGTGCTTAAAATTATAATGCAAAGCTTTCTAAAACTCAAATAGTCAAGACTATTGCATGAGATCAAAGCCTCCGAAAATTTATAGGATGAATCCTTACACCCAAGATGACTATATTTGAATATCATACCTTTAAAGAGGTAATTAAGATTAAATAAGATCATAAAAGTGGACACCTAATCAGAAAGGAATGGTATCCTGAAAGGAAGAGGAAGAGACACCACAGATCTCTCTCTCCCTACGCATGCACAACAACACGGTAACCAACTTCAATGTAAGAAAAGAGGTCTCACCAGACACCAACTCCGCTGCTACCTTGATCTTGGACTTGCAGCCCCCGGAATTGTGTGAAAATTTTCTGTTGTTAAAGCCACCCAGTCTGTCGTACTCTGTTATGGCAGTCTGAGCAGGGTAATAATACTCCCTGTTAGTTAGAACGGATATTTATAATTTCTGCATCACAGGTTCATGCTTGTTACCCATCCCATTTTCCTACATTGTTGTTAGGAACTGCATGATGCTTGTCTTCCTACAACTTTAATTAGAGCTTGTAAATCATTTTAATTAGACCTTTTAATGAAATATTGAATAATGGAAATTTCATTATCGGCATGTCCTTTAAAATGATAATTAAGAATTTGGTAATCTTTCAATAATATTTATGCTTGTTTTCTATGCTTAAAATGAACTAAATGATAAGTATTATTTTTTAATCTCCATGTACATTCTGAACATTTGTGTTTAGACTTAGAAAACTGGAGGGCAAATTGAAATGAAGACAAATTTCTATGTGAGGTTCATTAGGTCTGCATGGTTTTGCTTTGCATGCACTTGAAAATTAATATCATTGCATAGGTGAAAGAGCAATGAGATCCTAAGGCAAACTATGGACTTGGGGTGATTATGATGTATCAATGTAGTTTATCAATTGTAATAAATGTACCACTCTGGTGAGGAGTGGGCTATGCACGAATGGAGGCAGAGGGATGTGGGAAATCTCTGTACCTTCCTTTCAATTATTTTACTGTGAATCTAAAACTGCTCTAAAAAAGTAAAGTTTTGAATATATAATTACAACCTAATTTTTTAATCTAAAATTTCACAAAAGCAACTGGCAGTCTCATAACAATGTATGAGAGCATACATTGATGATGTTAAATTTTCATAAATCAAAATTGAAAGCATCATAAGTCATGGAGGGAAGAAAAGAGCAATGAGGACTATAGTTATTACCATACAAATGAGTGGATTAGCTATTATCCCTAAAGCTGTTTTGTCATTTGGTTCATTCAAAAACGTATATTAAGCACCAATGAAATGGTATCTTCTGTATCAAAAATGTAAATTTCTGAAGTGCCTGAGCAGATCTTAGTGGGAAAAATGACGAAATGGGTTAAAAAATAATTTCCTGCTCAGAATGATTAGAAATGAATTATGAATTAATGAGGATGGTGTATAATTTGAATGAAGGACATGGAAATATCAGGGGACAAAGGAATAATTTATTCATGACTCAGTGTAGTAAAGGGGCCTCTATGAGAAGAAGGAATCTGCGAACTGGTCAATGTGTCAGGACAACAAATGAGATATGGGATATTTATAATTAAAGAGACTTTCTTTCCAGAAGAAAGAAACCAATAGGCAGTGAAGTAATATACACTGACAGGAGAAGAATAAAATTTTGCCTATGTTTTTGGCTGATTGGGTAAATGAAATTGTGTAGAAATCTTTTTTTTTTTTTAAAGATTTTATTTATTTAGTTGACAGAGACAGCCAGCGAGAGAGGGAACACAAGCACGGGGAGTGGGAGAGGAAGAAGCAGGCTTCCAGCAGAGGAGCCCGATGCGCGGCTCAAACCCAGAACGCCGGGATCACACCCTGAGCCAAAGGCAGACGCTCAACGACCGAGCCACCCAGGCATCCCAAATTGTGTAGAAATCTGATATAAAACCACACAACCATTTTCAACCTAAGGTTGTGTTAAAAATCTGGATAAAAGGAAGGCTTACCCTATTGGGAGCCGGTGTTCCCTATGTAGAGTAATTTTTCTCCTCCTCTTTGTAGCATCCTGTGTATAAATTCTTATAGCTTCTACCGCATTGCATTGAAATAATATGTTTAAATACCTGTCTTTTGCATAAGATCAAATTCACCAAACAGCAATAATTAGGCTTTATCTCATTGTCTTTCCAGTACTGGGCACATGATCTGACACCTAATAGGTGTTCAACCAGTATTTACAGATGTAAAATATAAATTCATCCTGTGATTAACTAAAGGACTATTTCCCCACAGTGGACATGGTACAGAGAAATGATTATCTTTACAGAATTTTGAAGACATTAGATTTAAATAATGTAAGCATCTAAAATCCAAAGTAGTGCTAGAGAAAATTGGCCAATCTACCCTCTCTTTTAAAAATATTTTCTAGTTATGCTATTTTATAGTTTTATACTTATATTACTCTGCTTATTAAACCATTTTTTTTAAATTTTTGAATTCCAGTGAACTTCTTCACTAACAATTGATTTAATTATTGACTTTTTATGTATGCTTGCCTGCAAACAAATATAAATCTCTACTTGCATTCTGGGCTTTTGGCACTTACTATCCTGTTAATATGTTGCATGAATCATCAAGGAGCTGAAGTACTTAAATGTCAGGATCAAGTACTTTGATGGCATTAATTAAAATTAAGAAAAAAATCTCAGATCATGTAATTTGTTTTGCTTCTAATTTGCTCTGAGATGCAAACAAATCCACTTAATTTTCATAATCTAAATTACAAGTGAATGGAAAAATACATAATATGACTATATCTAAAAATTGAGAAGATATTTGTTGGTATGTAAAATTAAGAACACTATAAGTAGAGAAATGGCTTCTACTATTTTGAAATGGAATATGCTATAAAATGATTTAAAATGTTTTTATTGCTTTTGGGGATTTTTAAATGACATTCAAGGTAGTTGAATATATTTTATTGCCAAAATAATACTTTTATGATTCTGCTTTGGACTAAAGAGAAATTGTTGGATGAGCCAGATATACACTGGCTGGATTCTTATTTTTAGGAAAGGTTTTAATACACACACACTGCAGATATATGTTAAAGGCCTTTTAATTTGAATATTTTATTTTGCATTGTGGGATTCCTGTTCTGTATGGAAAAAATCAATCTATTTTTAAGGAAAGGGATTGGTTTCTGCTAATCAATTCTCACTATATTACTTTTAGGAGCATGGCACATAGATGTAATACATTTGTTGAGTTTGAAAAACAAACCCGCAGATCATATTCTTAGAAGAGGATATGAATGTATGTTCCTTTATCTCTCATTCAAAAAATAAGTTTCTTAATATACCAGGCAGAGTCTATCTACTTTCTGTTAAAAAAAAGAAAACAACAGAAAGGAAAAAGAAGGAAAAAGAAAAACTCACTACATTTTAAACCAGACCTCCTCAATTTATGAAATGCCCTAGTTTTTTATAGAAAGGTGAAGTCTGTTTTCCCTTTTCATTTCTTTTTTATTTTTTAAATATTCATTTGTTTGCTTGTATAACTTTACTTTTTTATTGTAAATTACTTTAAATATGTATTTAGAAATTCCTAAAAAATATTTAAAATATAAAAATATTCATAATATACAGCAAGTCCTTTATATTTGTTTCAGAATACATAATATATGTGTGCGTATTCATTGAGACAAACCTACAGATATAGAAAGAAAAGGCCAGTGGTGCATCCTTCATCATACTATTACTTCTCTCCCTTTCTCCCCAGAATTAACCATATCCTACACTGGTTGTTTATTATTCAATAGGTCAAAACTTATTAATACAAAGAAATATTTGCTGAGTGCCCATTATACACCATAGATTCCCAAAGACACTACATAGACAGCAGAGCACAGCATTTACAAAATTTACTAACAACACAAACTTATGCCTCCTTACAAATATATAGTATTGTTTTCGTGGTTTTGAAATATTTCAAATGATGACAGAAACATACATACATATATATATATATATATATATCCATTATATTTTCAGTAATTTAAAAAATTTTTACTAAATATAAAATTTTTGAGAAAATCCATGTTAAAACACTTACTTGTAGTTTACTCATGTCACAGGCTATACTGAATTCTCATGTATACCTTAGCAATAGAAGATACTATATATATCCACATATTATATATCCCTGCTTTTCTGTTGTTAATTTGTTTCTTCTGTTCTGAAAATGATGCTTGCTGCAATGAGCATTCTTAAACATGTCCTTACAAATGCATAAACTTTAGTTTTGCTAGGTTATATATCATCTAGGAGAGAAATTGCTGGCTCAAAGGATATACACATCTTCCACATTAGATAATATTGATAGAATGCCCTCAAAGTCTTTGTACCAATTTACTCTCCAAATAACAGCGAGGGGTTTTGCTCCAACATATCTTTGCCATCAATTATTATTGCCAGTTTTTCCCTTTTTTAACTTTGACATATAAAATACTGTCTTAATGTGATTTTTAATTGTGTTTTCTGGATTATAAGTGAAACGAGCATTTTCGATATATTTAAATATTATATTATCTATGGTCAGATACCCCTCTTGCCTATTTTGATATTATTTTTAAATTATTTGTGATCTTAGTATCTTGCTAAGTAACATAAGCCCATTAAATATGTTGTCTAAGATTTTATTCTTGACAGTTATGTATTTTGCTTTTCTTGAGTAAATAATTTATCAGTGAGTCTGATAATTTAATTTTTGTGTGCAGTAGAAAATAGGGAATAAATTTATTTTTCCTATATGCATAGGTAATTCCTTGGCTGGTGTCACTTATGGAAATAGACAGTTATCACCTCCCAGATTTCATTCCATATATAATATATCACACTTTAATGCAAGTATGTATTGTTTATAATTATTCTATATTATTCTTTCCATTTGTCTATTGATCAATCCCACAGTGTCTTTACAAATTTTCTAATCAATTCAAACAGATGACCTATATATTTTCTTGCATATTCTATATGGCAAATTCTCTGTTTGAAATCTGTGTTTGGGGTTTTCTTATCCTACTGCTTTGGCTCTTCGTGCTAATTCCGGACATAAGCAGAGGTATAGGCCAGCAATATAGGCTGCATTAACACATTTTGAATATAGAATCACCTTATGAGCCTGGGATAAAACCCAGGTGTAGACACATCTATTTTTTTAAGTTGAGCGTTTGACAGGTGAGAATAAGAAATTTTTTGTTTCTTCTAGTACCCTTATCCAGTTTTCTATCAATATCAGCCTAAATGATAAATTAAGTTAGATAATAACCTTAGTTTTGCTTCTCTGTGAAACATTTAATATGACACAAATAATCAATTCTCAACTATAAAACTACTCGATCTGTCATTTTTGCCATTTGGGGGCCTAAACTTGTCAGAAACTGATGTTTCTCATCCAAGTACTTTTCTCTGTTCATGATACGTAAATATTAAGAATTCTGCATAGACATTCATTCATTCATTCATTCAATAAATGTAATAAGAGTAAATAAATCAATAAACAAACAAACAGGTACCTTACACAGCAAGAGCATTGCCTGAAACATATTAGCTGCTCAATATGTGTTGAAAAAAAATGAATAAAATGACAAGTCAGGGGACAAGGTGACTGAAGAGATTAACACTGGAAAATTGAGGACTGTTCATTTCTAATAGAATTCATAGTTCATCTTTTAGAAAATGAATTTTGTGGTCAACAAATTTGAAGGTTAACAGTTAAGATGCTATTGTGATCACCTTGGGGAGAATTTGATCATCTAAACTAGGTCCGTGGTAATTTGGCTAGAGAACAGAATGCACATGCTCTCCTTGTGTATATTCATGCGTGTGCAAATAATATGTAAAGACAGGAATTAAAACAGCTGAATTTGTTTCTTGATTGAATTTAGGGAATGGACAGAAGAAGGAATCCAGAATGCATGCCAATTTTCTAGGTGGGCTGACTGAGTGAATGATGGTTATACTACCAAAAAATAATCGAAAAAAAAAATACTGAAGTAAGAGCAGAATGAGGGCATGGTGAATTCTGTTTGGGACATAGTGATTTTGAGAGAGACTCCCCTAACTAACCATATCTCACACATCCTGTAAGTCTCAAATGAGACAAGGAATGTGATGACATTAAAACAATCTAGGTACATAAAAGATACCCTTATTGTTTTCAGTTGAAGAGAATTATGTAAATCAGAAGTAGTGAATGTTATTTTCTTTTTACCCAAAAGAATGGAATAGAGAGGTAAAGTATTGGCTAATTAAATTAAGGTGGAACCTATATATCAGGATAATGAATTTGCATATGTTGATCTTTGTACCCTCAGACTCTGTGAATCTGTGGTTTAGGCTTACATATTTTTAATATAATTTGCTCTGTAAAGTCTTGATTAATCATTTTCTCATAAAATCCAATTAAAGAGAACATCATAATAACATTCTCAGTGGGCATTACTGACTATGGTAAAAGTACCACACTTTGATGAGAATCTATCAGTCTATATTGAGGATAAAAACCATGAAAGATTATTATGAAATTCATCATAATATCGACTGTAAGGAAACTACTGTGAGGAATATACAAGGTCATTCTGATTCGCCTTCTCCAGAAAAAAAAAAAAGTGTCTAATCTTTATAAATAATATTACACATTTATTTAACTAATTTAGAATTCCCAAATAATGCTAAATTGTTTTCAAGAATTATAAGGTAGATGATTTTAGTATGTCCATTAAACATTTATGAAATCAAAGCTTATAAACAATTTTGTCAGAACCCATTTGGAATCCCATAGTTGGTATGAAGATTATTTTAAGATGAAGAAACTTGAGATTCAACAGATGAAGAAAGAAGCATTTTCAGAGCTTCCCTTATATGACTAAAAGCAGCAAGTTCTAGAAATGAGGCTGCCATAAATTCCTTCTCTAGGATGGGTCTACTCCCAGAATAAATCTACCATAAATCCCTTGTCCAGGGAGTTGTATGGCCCTGTAAAAAGTAGAAGGAACACCCATACCCGTAGAGACAAACTTTATCACAAACTTTTTTATCCTTTTTGTTCTCTTCAAAAAAAAAAAATTGTTTCCCCCCCAACAAAAAATAGACTTTTCTCTTTCCTTCCATTCCTTTACCAAATTAGGTATATAAACCTGTAACTTTAACCACTTAGCAAGCCAGCTATTTTATTTGTTCATTCTCATATACATACGTATAAACCTTTTTGTCCTATTAACTTAGCTATTGTCAGTTTAATTTACAGGCCCCAGTCACAACACAGCGAGGGTAGAAGAGAGGATTTTTTCCCCCTCTTCTGCAGTTTCAATATACAAAATGAGCAATTGATGGATCAGGCACAAACCCTAGTTATCTGATTCTAGAGTCTGTGTCTTAGATAACCACACTCCTCTGGTTTATTATTTATTTGTGATTATTGTTTTTGTTTGTTTATTTACCTTTTTAGGTTTTAAATTTCAAATCTTATTGCCCTTGTGAGCAGTGTCACAGACCATCTCATTGATTACTAAATGTTTTGAAACAAACCTGTAAATCTGCCCCAATAAAATACAAATGTCAGTAATCTTACTATCAAATTCCTATGAACATATTATCTCAATAAGATATTTCCTTATTAGCAAAACAAAAATAAAGGATAGTATTTCACAGCAAGTATATGAGATTATTAGTTTATTCTGACAACACAATTGATTGCTGTTCATGGTATAAAGCCAGGGAACTTTCAACTAAATTGAAGGTTGAATTTTATGTGATAAAATATCAGTCCTTTTGAATGTTTGTTTTTGAAATAAATAGCAACTCAAGGTTTACAGGTATGGGAAGCTAACAAGTACAGAAAAGAGTGAATCTGGCTATATATATTGGCCTATGTATATATGTTGTTAGTGGTGGAGAATAGACATCATAGCAAGGGGGTCTACTGTACGAGTCTGTTTTAACAGATACATTTCTAAGCCTCAATTTTGGTACTATTTTGTTTATATTGGTCTATTTCCACTTTATTATATTTTACATTTTACAAGCGATCTTAAGTATTTCCTAAAACTACAGTGAAGAGGAAAACTAATAAATTAAGCAGTTACATATGTATGTATTATATATATGTGCATATCTATTTTTCCCACCTCCACTTTTTTTTTTTTTTTTTTTTTTTCCTTCCCAGGGGNTTTGCCTTCCAAGGGGTCATTTTGTCATGCAAAGCCACACTACCTGGGACTATATATGGAGCAGATAGGATAATATTACATCCTATTTTATTATTATCTTGCTATTTTATTAATTCCATACTGGGATGGGTATCATAATAGTGACGAGGGTCTCTTGGTTGCTAATTAGCAAGAGACGGATTCAATAATGTTTAAAATAGGCTGATTTCTGGCTCTGCTGAGAATAATGACTTTCTGAATTTTTTTTTTAATTTCATAGGCTATTTGCTACAACATTTCAAAAATGCTTTTCATGGTTTTGAAATTAAATCATTTACTAATATGATTATATTTTAAATGATTTTTCAGTTTCTAAACCTACTCTTCGAGCAGTACAAATCTATATTGTGATTAAATACCCAGGCAAAAGGTGTGAGAAGAAAACTTTAATTGTGTACGGATATCGGTGGTTTCTTAATTATACAACTGGTGAAACCAGAGGAACAGTTTGATGTTTTCTTTTCTTTTGTAGAGAAATTTTGAGAATCAAAACCAGTGACTGTCTTTGCAAAACAAAGAACTGATTACATGTTTAGTCAGTAAATAAAGAATGGCTGGTTACACATTATGTTTTGTTCATTTATTTCCCCAGCTGCATTTACAAGGTTTCTTTTGAAACTGCAGTCAAATGAGATGGTCTCTGGGTAGAGAACAGAGAAAATAGTGTTTTCTCGTTTTCATAATGCCTCAGCACTGCAGCACACCAAGTACAAGCAGGCTCTAATTGCAAGGAGGAGAGGGCACAAAGAAAAGGTTTCCTACGGTGGAGGTTATGATCTACTTTAGGAAGGATCTAACATGAGAAGAACTGCACTGTATGTGGGCCTGGGACAGGGGCCAGGCAGTGAAAGGAGGCAGTGGAAGGGCTGCTAGGAGAATGTGCAAATCAGAGAAAAGGAAGAAGGCGATGACCTTTACATTTGTTCCTTTCTCAAGGAATGTATCCATTACCACCTTACCTGCATTTGTGCTAAGTTTTCCGGGTCATTCATGCAGGGAAATCAGTTACACCAACGCACATGGACCTAATCTGGGAAAGTGTCTAGCCTAGGAGAGGATCTCACACCAGCTCTCACACTCGTTAGTCATCAGAAAGGAGCTTCAGTCGGCCCTCCTTGCTTCACTCGGGCTTGGATATCAGAGTATTCATGTCTGGGAAGAAAACATCCTGAATGAGCCCAGAATGGCTCATTTGCAGTGAAGTGAACTGTGCTGGAATATTGTGCTGGAAAATCTACTGGTTTCCTGCTACTGGTGCAGTTAACGTTGTCCCTCTTGGCTCTCAACAACCCTGGTCATTTGAAGGCGGACTAAGAAGAGAAAGGTGACTTTATCAAACTGATGTGAGTCCCACTACCGATCTGTGGTTTCTAGGTGGAATACTGAGGCTCAGCACCGAAGGTCCAGTCTGCTCTGAAGAAAGACCTGGAAATGAGGTCCCTGTGCCCGGATGCCAGGGAGCCAGTCATGGATCCTGCTTTACTTCTTTGTGGTTTGGAGGAAGGTGGCAAACAAACAAACAACAGAAACGAAACAAAATGAAACAAAAAGCAAAGTCTTTACAGCAACAAAACCAAACATGAATTGAGTTAAACGACTAAGCAGACACACACATACCCATCTACCAAAATATTTCCTTTTCTGTTTACTATGACTTATCTTCAAGAAACATTTTTCAGGGTGATTCAAAACTGAGAAAAGAAAAGTGCACACACATACGCAAAATAATATAAAACGGTGAGTTTTCCCCGGAATATTTTCAATATTCTTATCATAAGAAAGAGAGAAAATAACAATCTGAATCTTTTCTTTTCATTTCTTTTTTTGTTTTCTTTTTCTTGCCTCTCTCCCTTTTGGAGAGTAGATTTGTACATTTTATGCTACAGGTTCTAGAAGGAGAGCCCTACATATGTGTTCAAGTGTAATAGAAAAAATTTGATAGTGTATTATTAGATTTTTATATCCTCATACACACACACATATATACATAGGTGTATGTGTGTATGTATATAACCACTAACTCTACATTAAATAAACATAATGGTTCATTTGTAAAATTTAAAGGTTTGGGAATTGCACCAGATTAGTTCATATAGATGGTATATTGAAAACTGATTTTTCTGGAGCAAAAAACATTGTATCATAGAGGCTTATGAAACTGAAATCTGAGATTTCAAATAGATGCATTTTTCTGCATTTCTGTAAGAACCAAAGATTTTCCTTGTGATTGAAATGAGAATGACAAAGGTGACTTAGGGTTTCCTTCTTTGATTTGTAGGGAGTGTTCTCTTTGTTACCACCACTTTAAAGATCCCCCTTTCTATAAATCTGACAGTAGATTATTCCCCTTAAATCTAGGAGGCCTAACCACTTGGAGATTAAAACTCCTGCATCTGTCTGAGTTTGCATAGCTGTGAGATGAGCCAAAAGGCCAGACACTATCTCATTGGGAAAGAAAAATTATCATGTCTGAGTACCAGGAATAATGATTCTAAATATGGACAGGTCTAATTCATTCAACACTTCAACGATGGCCAAGTGATATGTGCCGGGCGGACTCCACTTCTACAGCTGGAATTTCAGCTCTTTGGGAAGACATGGCAATGCAGATTTGTTGAAGATAATGACATACACTTGTTTGGAATAAATGGATTTTCAGATAGAGACCTTTCAGAAATCTTTGGGCTTATATCACTTTCATTTTCTTAACTGTTTAATACTCTTTGTCCAACAAAAGCCACTCATACCCCCCCATCACCCTCAGACATAGCTATTCTTGATCTTATTTTTTTCTTTTGCATTTAAAATATTACTGCAAATATNTCTCTTTGTCCAACAAAAGCCACTCATACCCCACCCATCACCCTCAGACATAGCTATTCTTGATCTTATTTTTTTCTTTTGCATTTAAAATATTACTGCAAATATCCATATTTTGTCTCCTTTGGCGATTGCATTTGCATTTTTGGGGGGGAGGGCTACTGGAAACAAATGGAAAAAAAAGGATTTAAACAAAGATTATATGAACATGTATATTAAAAAGAAGTGATTCTCAGAAATGTAAAATAAATTATGTAATATCTTTTATTTGCATCCTCCCACAAAAGGAATAGATTGAGTGCTAATGACAGATTTGACAAAAACAAGATACAATATGCCGTTGCGAATCCTCTGGTGTTACCTGAGTGATTACCTTTCGCACCATTATCATTGTACAACCGTCTCTAAAGGTATATTTCTGTACCACTTTCTGTCCCAGAAAATTGATATTCAAAAAAAAAAAGAAGGGTTTGACAAAATCAGCAACACACCTGGATTCTTTATATGGTCTAATAAAATAAGATGATGTGTTTCATATGTAGTGAATTTTGGTATCTCCTCGGTCAATCACAAAATAAATCCTCTAGCACTGTCCCGGAATCCTAAATTGCGACTTAGGCTGTGACAGTGATGAATAAAAGTATATATAGATAAGAAATAGACACACCACATAAAACCAAACTTCTAAAGCAAAGTAGTAACTTCAAAAGATATAAAAATGCAATATGTATTTTCTTTTTGTATTTGTAGAAATAAAAAAAAAGCTGATTCTAACTAATATTAATTAAATATAATTCTAATGTATTGATGTATTTTGTTTCAGATATAGGAACCCATCAGTGGCTAATGTATGAAAAGGAGTTGAAATACTGGCAGAAAGGAGTTGAAATACTAGCAGAAAAAAGGCTTTTAGAAAAAAATTGTTTTGATGAAAATATAGCTCATTAATGGACTTTCGAACTATATTCTTAAGATTCCATCACTAATGTAAACTACTTACCATAGTTTCACTACAGAAATATAGTCAGATAACATCTCCAATTTAACAAGTTCTTGTTTAGTATCCACCATCTGTCTGGCACAGTAAAAGGCACTGGGTATACAGCAATAAACAAAATATAAGTGGTCTTTAAGATTAACTAGAAATAATTTTCACTAAATACCAATAAAAATTTGCTAACATTTGTAAACTTTTCTATGATTTATAAAATACTTTTACAAGAATTAACAAATTGAGACTTCCTGTGACCTATGAATAAGTGTAAATACTAACATTATTTCCATTTTCACGTGAAGAAATCAAGCTTCAAAAGCTTAAATAAATTTACAAATATTTTTTGGCTAGTAACTAGAAGAGTTGGGACTTACTTGTAATATTATACTTACTACATCATGCTTTGCAGATGCTTTCTGAAATCTAAAGAAATGCTTGTTCACTTTCTAGATGTACACATGCTTTCTCTCTCTATTCTTCCTTTAGCAGAAAGTCCAAGTAATATCTTCCATGTTGCATGTAAGTAGTTACTAATTTAATAGAATTTTAATTAACCAATATGTGGAATTATTCCTGGAATCATGAGGTAAGGAGGGATTGCACTGTCTGGTCCACTCACATCCTCCAGATAAATAAAAACAACATTAGTGCTAAATCCAAACAATTTATCCTTATTTTTTTAAGGCTTCAGCAGAACCTTTAGCTGCTTATTGTAGGATTTAGTCATCCTTGGAAAGAAAATATTAGTTATTCTGGACAAAATATTTCCTAGATACAATTGAAATCCATTCTTCCCTGGCTTCAAGTTAAGAACAATTGATAAAATTCTATTAAAATATTACCCATCTCTCTAGAGCCAGATAAGTTTCATCTCTGACCACTCCCAATGTCAATAATCTATTTTCTTTGACTCTGAATATTTAGAGTATTTCTTAAAAGTCTATATTACAAAGATAGGATAGTGTGGTTTGGATCTTATTTTGCATTTATTATTAGAGTTTCATTTTCTTATTTCATAAATTGTAAACCTATTAAGGCTTTGTCTTTTGCTGTATACACCTTCATCTAATTGCATATTACTCACAGTTGATGTTTTATTTGGATGGTTTCTCAATGGATTATATAGAGGATGAAATCCAGAATTATATTTCATTTCCCATTTTTCTACTTCGGCTTTAGGCTAAGGTTGGCTATATACAATGGCTAATGAGGACATCTTAGAGCCAATGCCCAATTCTAACTAATGAGCTCAAGTACAGCTACTCTCCATAGTTCTCCTGGAGTAATATCATCCAATTTCATTTATTAGACATATGCATTTCCAAAATTAGTGTATTCTATCTCAAAATGGCACCTGAAATCATTGTAACTCTTTCGTAATGCCATTTTGTATATTACAGCAATTAGACAATAATCAAGAGATAGTATATGAAAGAGACACTTAAGTGCCATAACAGCAGAAGTACACAGTTTTGGAAAGGAAAAATGCATGCTTTTGCATTGATTAGAGAAGATTTCATGGAGGAGCTTTTCAGAGAGGCATTAGAAGGATAAGCAGGGCTAAGGTGGATGTTAATAGAACCATGGGGATAGTGAGAAATCTGCTGTACAGAAAATAGTTGTCATTCATTAATTGTCTATTTTAGTCATTACAATACCACCCAAAAATAGAAAGCTATTTTAGCACTACACGTGGAGGGGAAGTGATGTGGAAGAAAGTATGATAGAAAGTAAAAAAAAAAAAAAAAAAAAAAAAGCTGAATTTTGTTCGCGATTTTATTTCTAGTTAGACTTGGATATTTGTTAAATCTGTATAGGCTTTTCAAAATTCAGTTTCCACACCTACAAAATAAATAAAATGACTTAATATTTATTAACTTCCCACCAGAATATTCAATAAATTTATGGTATTTTAAAAATAAATGCGATTAGGTTTTCTGCTTTTCTCCTCTTTTTTTCATCTATCATGATATTTTAATCTCAGAGTCTTTTCCATTTCTCTTTGCATATGTCACTACATAATCCTGAATTTAAACATGTTTGGTATTCACTCCACACTATTCCAATTTGACCCACTGGGGCTTAGCCAACAGGAAATAAGAAAACAAAAGGGTGAAGTGTGCCTGGGTGGCTCAGTCAGTTAAGCATCTGCCTTCAAGTCTGGTCATGATCTCAGGGTCCTGGGATGGAGCCCCCTGTGGTGGGATAGAGCCCCCTGTCAGGCTTTCTGCTCAACTGGGAGTCTGCTTCTCCTTCTCCCTTTCCCTCTGCCCCTAACCCGCACTCCTGCTTGCTCTCTCTCAAATAAATAAATAAAATCTTAAAAAGAAAACAGAAGGGTAAGAAAATCAGAGTGAGGTCAGGTAATTGGATATGTTTTTTGTGAGACTGGCTTGTAAGAAGTTAGACAGAGATGGATAAAGGCAGGACAAGCAGCCAGGGATATAATGCATCATTTTATATTTGTATTATTTATTTAATCATTAAAATTAATTAATTAATTAGAGAGAGAAAGAATCAAGCAGGGAAAGGGCAGGGGGGAGAGAGAGAGAGAATCACAAGCAGACTCCATGCTGAGCTCAGAGCTGGACAAGGGGGCTCAATCTCAGGACTATGAGATCATGACCTGCGCCAAAATCAAGAGTCAGAAGCCCAACTGATTGAGCCACCCAGCCACCCCATAACGTGTCATATTAAACAGTTGGATTGAGTTCTCAAGAAACAGAAAAACATTTGAGAGTGTTAAGTAGAGGAAATGGTTTGATAAGATTTGCATTTTGAAGAGCTGACTTAGGACTTCCCACTTCCCATCTGGCACATAAAGAGCTTGGAAGTCACCACTTCATCATGACAAGTAAAAAGCTGAACAGACTGAAAAATCAACAACTCTTCTTACATCCTTAAGAGAAGTGATATAATAGGGCAAACTGCTGACCCTGAAGTTGAGCAAAGAGACAGGCAGACACAGAAAAGCAAAACTTATCAGAGCAGAAACACAGTAGCAAAAACTTCTATGGGTACCATTGCCAGAGTAGGAAAACTTAAGCTATAATTGATGAATCAGTGGAGACAGTATGGAAAAGCCCAAAAGTCCAAAACTCCAGGTGACCCCAGTCCCTGTGCCTCCAGGAACTCAACCAAGTCCTTGGAGAGAGTATCAGAAAAATCTTCTCATGTTTCTGTGAAGGAGAGTGGAAAAGTCACCATTTTGAAAACACCTGTGCATTTTGTTCTTCTTTACATGTCTGGTCACAAGAAAAAGTATTTAACCAGAGCTTAACTTCTTAACCTGCTGGGAGTTTTCTCAGAGCCTAACCTACCTGGGGGAAGGGCAATACCAATTCTCCCCTCTCTAGCTATCCTGTCCCACCTAAGGTGGTGGTGGTGAGAAACTGAGAAGCACTTGCAGAGTTCACAGTGCAGAGACACAGACACACTAAAATACTGAACATGAATTGCAGGGCTATGGGGCACTCACTCCCTTCCTCCCTACCCTTTCTACCACATTATTAAAGGCCTTTTTAGAGAAGTTCCTTTTACCCAGTGCATGTCTAGCTGTCAAAAAAAAAAACCAAAAAACAAAAAACCCACAAGGTATACAAAATGGCAAAAAAAAAAAAAAACCCACAACAACAACCAGAATTTGAAGAGACAAAGAAAACATCAAAACCAGACTCAGATATGGCATTAATGTCAGAATTATCAGAATTAGGAGCCTACCATGCCTTACAGGTGATTATGATGCACACTTATGTTTGAGAACCACTGGTCTAGAGGACTGATTTGGATACTAAATTTTCTAGATGTATTTTTCCCGTTCAGTTGTGTGTGTGTGTGTGTGTGTCATCATTTTACTCACAAACCTACTCACTACAGACTTCAGATAATTCTCATTGTTCTATTCCTGTAATCCTTACCTTTACAAAGTTACCATAAGTTCTTTGAGAGTTGTACCATGTGTGTGTTTTATGTCCCTTCATGGCCTCACATAATGATGTTAAAGATGTATGTAGTAAGTCTTTAATGAAAGAAAAGTTAATAACTTGACGCATCCACTAGCTAAAGCTGGTTATGTAGACAGTGACCTGGATAGAGCTCAGCTTTCTAGAGGATGTTGAGTGTCAATGTGATGACATCTAAGTTTCAGTGAACCAGAGATGACTCCCATTTATCCATAGGCATTTTGCCCCACTTAAGATCATCTAAACCATGAATCCTCCTGCCCTCTCTCTTGATGTTATACAGCAAGTATACAGAAGAGAGGAGAGAAAATAAATCTGATATATTGGCATGTTGATGTTTAGTATCAGCTCTGGGAAAGGGTTTGATGGAAGACGAGCTGTGAGTGCTTGATAAGCACAAAAGGTCCTGACTAAGTGGTAGGTACATTTCATTCATCAGGCTTGACTGAATGCAATGTAAGGTATCACAGGAAAAAATGATCTTTCAGGCCAATCTTACCTTATTCTCAAGTCCCCAAATGAGTATGTACTTGGATTTTATCCAGCGTTTGTTCTTCTCCAGAATCCGCTTTTGGCATGAAAATCCTGAGCCATCTAAGAACCAAAGAAAGCTGCTTTGTGTAGAAAGTGTAGATGGGTCATCTATAACTATGTATACCTTCTACACAAAAAACAAAAACTGTGTTCAGATCACACTTTCTTCTTATTTATCAAACATGAAAACAGACTCTCAACTTGATAACCCAGCCTCTGTGGAAGCTGAACATGTATAATTTTTTTGAAAAATTAAATTTTAAGTAGGCTCCATGCTGGGCATGGAGCCCAACTTGGGACTTGAACTCATAATCCTGAAATGAGACCTCAGCTAAGATGAAGAGTCATTCACTTAACTGACTGAGCCACCTAGGTGCCCCTAAATATGTATGATTTGTTAAGGCTTTACTATGTTTGTTTCACTGTTCTCAGCAATTTTCTTGTATTTAATCTATACAATGTCCTAGGAAGAAATGTCCAGTTACTGATTGATGGGAAACTGAGGCTTAGAGAGGCTGATTTATTTTCTACAGGTCACACAACTAATAAAGACCATAGTATTTAATATATAAATAATATATAATAATAAATAAATAAAATAAACACATTTATTTAGGCAGAAAATCTGATTTCTTTACTATATCTCAGACCACAGGTAAATGTTTATTTCTTCAGAACTTTTAGTGGATATGGCCTCAGTTGCCTTCATGCAATTTTTAAACTTAAAATTATCTTTCTGTGGAAAGCTTGGGTTTTTTGGTTTTTTTTTTGTTTTTTGTTTTTGTTTTTTTTTTGTTTCCAAGTAGCAATTTTATTTAGTGTTCCCTTACTGATCAAGTCTCCTGTGAATTTCCTATTTACTTCTTTGGCCAGGGGAGAGAGGGATGTTTGCTAACCTGCTTGTACATCCCATGAGTTGACCTTTTAGTTTCCCTTCTGTTCTTGCTTGTTGGAGATTGTCCTCTTCCCACCTGCTTTTGTTTGTACTCTCTGAACCACTGTTTGCATTTAATTTTAAAATGTCTCCTTCTATTATCTCCTCTGGTTTTCAAATCTTTTTTTATGCCACTTTCTTTTATACCTTTCATACTTTCTAATTCATCTAAAACTTTTCTTTTTTAAATATATTCTAGAGCATGAGAGAAGATGCCAACTGGGAGTGTACTCAATGAAGAAAAAAAAGAAGAAAAATTAAAGTGGACAGAAATGTCAAAAAGATTGAAATACAAGAAATACTGAGTCGATACCTGAAAAATTTCTTAAACAGAAGTAAAAGAAATAGAGTAAAAGTAAGAAAAATATCATAGCAAAGAGTTTAGGGCAGGAATTGCAAAAGTTGCTTTAGGTTCACCACTGAATCCTAGAAACATAAACTGTGGATCTTACTGTCTCCACATAAAAGGTAGAGAAGAGAACTGACTTTGTGTTTAGATGAGAAAACAAAACAAGTATGTGTACAGATAGGCATCAGGTTTTTGTTTTTTTTAATAATCCTGTAAACAGGAATTTGACTTAAATAGTTCTTTATATAATGCTCTATGTATTGGGTGGACCCTTGCTCAGAGAAGATGCAGTATGAGAAACACCTGTTCTCATTTACTGAGGTTGTCAGAGTTGATACGGCCAATTTCTGTCTCAGATTGAGCTAACCCAGAACAAAATTACATGATCAGTTTCTGGACTTTTCACTTTTCGGTTTTGTACCTTTCTTTTGTTTGCTTCTATTCATGAAAATTCCAGTAACTTTATGTTTTATGTTTTCTCTTTTAACAAAATTATTTGGGGTCTAACTTTATTAAGAATATTAAAATTTCAAGAAAATATATGCTAAGAAATGTTTATTGCTTATTTTATAGATATAATGATCTATATAGATATAGGTATATAGATATATAGATATAATATATAAGAGATATATAGATATATAGCTATAATGATCCATTATTCTTTTGTAATTTTGGATATATAATATTTTAGGGTCCACTATATAACGAGAAGGAACAGACTCTGCTAAGTATTGTATATTTGTCATGTCATTTAATTAACACAAAAATCCCATACAGTAGCTAATGTTATGGAAGTCCTAAAACTTTGGAATACTTGAAGATTTAGATTCAGATCCAGGTTCAGGTCACTCTAGCTTTAAAACCAGGACATCTTTCATATTAGTGCTAGAAATGTGTGCTCTATGAAAACAAATTTTATTAAATTGTACTTACTTAATTTTTATCAAAAAATAAAAAAATAATAATTGAATGTATATCTATAGTTATATATTTCATGTTATCAAGTAGACCACAGATAGAGATATGTATAGTATACTACATAACAAGACAGGAAATTAAAAAAAATACTTTATCTAGGATAGTCATAAGTGTTCTAAAGTTTACTCATAGGGAAGCTACAACCTAATTTTAATTGCACACTGGTCCACATTTTTTACACTGTATTTGTGGAACATTGTCTATCTCATTTCACATCATTCTTTTCTCACCCATGGCTTGAAATTCTTTAGTCACACTCTTTATTTTTTTTTTCTTATTCAAACACATAAATCTCATATCCACCATTAAACATTTTCACTGGTAGTTTTCCCATCTAGTATATTCTTCTTCTAGATCTTCATACAACACTGCAATATGACTCAAGTCTGCTTCCAGGAAAATTGGTGTAACAAGGACCCAGTTTACTTCCTTCCTGAAACAACACTAATACTTCATGTAAAACATACAAAAGGGTTTTAGATATAGTACAGTATAGGGCAGTGAATACTGAGACAAGAAGAAATGAGGTGATCCCTAAAATTGCCACAACTTCTTAATTGGAGAGAGATTCCTGGCAATGGATGAGGGAGGAATTACTCAGAGCCTGATGATCTCCCTGAGCTCGGATTTGGATATGGAAGTCTAGAGAAGTCAAAGCAGCTGGAATTTACAAGGGACAGTGTCAGAGAAGAAAAAGCTTCACAAAGATCTGGAGATATCTTTCAGAGTTGTAGAGAATCCACTATAAGTTTTCAACTGAGCACTGATCAGTTCATGTGGGTAAGAAAACTACCCAAATGGTTTGGAAAATCTACCAAGAAAAGACAGAGGGTAGAATCCTGGAGATTGCATAACTCTGAATATAATTTATGTTCCTACTAGGCAGAGTTGAAAATATCATAATTTATGGGCCATTGAGTAGAATAGTCAAAAGCTTATTACCTTGGCAGTAGGACAAAATCAGCCCTAGAACTAAAAGCTATTCTAACAAAGTTTAAAAGCAAGTCTCAAAGGGATCAAACAATTTCTAACTAAATTAAATTAACTAAGTGCATTATGGAGCAAAACTCAAAAAAAAACATATAGGAAACAAAAATATCCTGCTTCCAACATAGTAAAATTCACAGTATTTGTGATCCAGTCGATAATTACTACATGAAATAAAAGAAGAAAATATATGCCATATTAAGGAGAAAAAATAATCAATAGAAAGAAACATACCCAGAAATTAAATAAATGATAGAATTGGCATAAAAGCATATTAAAATGGTTAAAACTGTAATTCATATGTCAATATGGAAGAGCAAAATTAAACATGTTAAGTAGAGATATGGAAGAAATGACAAAACAAATTGAACTTCTAGAGAGGAAAATCATTCCTGAGATTTAAAAAAAATGCAATGCTTGGATGAGATGTTTAGGAGTTTATACATTGTAAAAGAAAAAAAATATTGCATATGAAAACATAGCAATAGAAGATATTCAAAACAAAATACAGTGAGTAAAGAGACTTAAAAAAATAAAGAAGTAATCAACAAGCTGAGAAAAAACTTCATGAGTATTAACACATTTAATTGAAAGTTCCCAAGGGAGAGGTTGAAACAGAAAAAAATATATGAAGATATAAGGCTGAATATTTTCCAAATTTGGATGAAAGTACAAACTCCTACATCCAATAAATTCAATGTGCCCTTAGCACAACTACATTTGAGAAAATATTAAACACTGATAGAGGATAAACACACACATATGCAGACACACACACACACACACACACACACACACACATCATGAACAGAGGGACAAAGATGAGGAGGGCAACAGATTTCTTGTCATAATGCTAATCAAAAGAGAGTAAAACAATTTAAAAGAGAAAAAAAAGTCAGTCCAGAATTCCATAACTAGCAAAAATATCTTTCAAAGACAAAGGGAAAATAGAAACATTTTCAGACATAGAAAAACTGAAAAAATCACTGTAGTCTAACTTGAAAAATGTTATGGGAAGTTTTAGGAAAATTATAAGGGATGGTAATTTTCATTCTTCACAAAGTAATGAAGGACACTAGAAAGAAGACATCATGAAAAAGCAGTAAATAAATGGCTACACAGAAAATATTTTCTTACATATTTAGTATTTAAAAAATTGACCTACTAAAGCAAAATAATAATCCTGTATTATAGGGTTTAGGATATATAGAGGCAAAATATAAAAATCAATATAACAAAGCCAAAAGATGAGGAAATGGAATTGCTATGTTATAAGGTTTTTTATTATACATTTCATACACATTTACTTGAAGGTAAACTTCGTGAAGTTAGAGATGTATATTATGAACTGAAAGGCAACCAGTAAAAGGAACAACATAAAGAGACAGCTAATAAACCAACAGAGAAGATAAACTCGTAAATACTAATTAAGTCAAAAGGAGACAGAAAAAGAAGCCAATGAGAATAACAACAGCAAAGCACATGTGACAAGTAGAACACAAATAAAAATATGGTACACTAAAGTCCAACCACGCCAAGAATCACATTAAATATAAATAGTCTAAGGGCGCCTGGGTGGCTGAGTCAATTCAGCCATCGGCTCTTGGTTTTAGCTCAGGTCATGGTCTCCCAGTGGTTCGATCGAGCCCTGGGCAGGGCTCTGTGCTCAGTGCAGAGTCTCCTTCAGATTCTCTCTCCCTCTCCCTATAGCTCTCTCTCACAAATAAATAAATAAAATCTTCAAAAATAAATAAATAAATGACCTTATATTATTTAAAAGGCAGGATCATCAAAATTGATTTTAAAAAAAAGTAAGACCCAACTCTATGTTCTTACAAGAAACAAACATACATGAAGGCCTAGATAGTTAAAAATAATTGGCTGAAAAAGAATTAGCGTGCTAACACCAATCAAAAGGAAGCTGAAATAGCTAAAGTAATATCAGATGAGGTAGATTTCAGAAGACTATTATAAGGGATTAAAAAAACCCTCAAACGCATAATTAAAAAAAAATCTCAAATCAGTCAGAAGACAAAATGTTCTTAAATGTTTGGAACCTAATAAAAGAATTTCAAAATACTTGAAGAAGAAATTTATAGAATTATGAGATTAGATAAATCCACAATCACAGCAAGAGATGTCAATATCCCATTCTCAATAATTGATGGAAAAATTAGACAAAAAATCAGCAATGACATAGAAAACTTGAACAACACTATTAATGAACCTCACTTAATTAACATTTATAAAAGACTTCATTCACAATGAAACACATATTTTCAGTTACATGTGGGGCATGTAGCAGCATAAAATACATAGTAACAACAATGAAAGTCTCAATGGATTTTGAATGATTTAATAATGCAAAATATAATCTTGATCACAATACAAAGTTGAAATCAGTAATAAGCAGATCTCTGGGTAATTCCCAAATATTAGAAAATTCAATAACACAACTCTAACTAAGCTGTACATCAAAGGACAAATTAAAGACGAAATTAGAAAGAATTTTGAACCGAAGAGAAAATAAAAATACAACATGTCAAATTGTATGATATCAGCTAAATCAGTACCAACAGAAAATTGTATGGGTCTTAACATCTGTATTAGAAAATAATCAATAATTAGAAAAGAATCAATAATCCCAGAATATTTTCAAGATTCCTTTATATTATAACACATATTAGTACTTCATTTCCTTCATGACTAAATAATGTTCTACTGAGTTGATATACCACATTTTGTTTATAATTCATCAGTTTATAAACATTTGAATTACTTCCCCCTTTTGGCTATTATAAAATTTGTTGTTATAAACACTTATGTACAAGTTTTGCTGTTTGAATCCCCACTTTTCAATTCTGGTTAGTATATATGCAGTAGTGGAATTGCTGTATCACATGGTAATCTATGTTTGCCTTTTTGAGAAACAACTACACTGCTTTCCACAGAAGATGTGCCATTTTATATTTCCACTAGCAATGTAAGAAAGGTTACAATTTCTGTACATTCTTGTCAATTTTTATAGAAACTGGGATATTTTGATTAACGTGGCAACTATGGAAATTATAGTCTTACCCCTCTTCAGACTTTGCTATTTCTGCTCTTTGTGAACTGTTGTGTAGTGAATTTTCTAGCTATTTTTTGTGACGTCTACATTCTTTATATGTGACCACTGAAGTCCCCTGTTCCATTGCATTGATGGTCAACTAATGATTTGACACAGATTTCTTTAAAGACATGGAGCAACAAACAAAAAACAAACAGCAATAACAAAAACCTCAAAAAACTCCTTTCTGTCTTTGTAGATTGCCTCTGGATTGGGACACTACCTGTCTACTTAGCCAGGCAGTTTATAATTCTGTCTTATGTTTTACTTTCTACAGATTCCCCCAAATATCTCTGTCCCCATCCTTTTTTCCCCAGGATTTTTAATCTGTCTATTGCTTATATATAGACATATATATAGACATATACAATATATATATATTCTGTGTGTGTATATATTTATATTCTATATCTATATTCTATACCTATATTCTATACCTATATCTATACCTAAATTCTATATCTATCTATATCATCTATATCTATATCTATATATATTTTATATGCATGTTCTGTATACCAGTCCTTTGTTGGAAATGTGGTTTGCAAGTAAGTTCTCCTACTCTTTAATTTGATTTTCATTCTCTTATGAGGATCTTTTGTAGAGCAAAGTAATTTAATTTCAAAGAAGTCCAAGTTATCAATTTTTTCTTTTATAGATCATGCATTTGATAAGTTTAAGACTTTACTGCTTAGCCCTAGATTCTGAAGATTTTTCTCCTAGGTGATTGCTGTAAATGTAATGGCTTTTACATTTAAAGTCATGATCGAATTTGAGTTTATTTTTGTATAGTATACAAAGTTAGAGATTTTGTTTTGCTTTGTTTTATTTTGCCAACAGATTCCTATTTCTACATCATCATTTTTTAAAGACTATTCTTTCTCCCTTAAATTGCTTTTGTAACTTTGTAAAAATCAGTAGAGCATGTCTGTGTAGATCTATTTTTGGGTTCTTTATTCTTCTCCATTAATCTATGTATAGATCCCTATGTGAATACTGCATTGTCTCAATTACTGTAGCTACATAGTAGGACTTAATATCTTATAGAGTGGTTCCCCCCATCTTATTCTTCTTTCTCAATATTGGGTTAGCTATTCTAGGGCCTATGCCATTCCATGTAATTTTAGAATAAGGTTGTCCATGTCTTCATAAGCACTTGCTGGTATTTTGATGGGAATTGCATTAAACACACAGATCAATTTGCAAAGAACTGACATCTTTACTATATTGAATTACATATGTTGTGATTTGTCTAATTTTTCACTGGTTTCCACAATTAGAAAATGTTTTCACATAGGTAGAAGTTTGGTTTTTTTATAGTAACTTAATCTTCAGCAAAGATTATGCAAATTTATGCATAAGGAAATTATCTCAGGAATACAATTTTGGCAATTTGGTAGGGGCAGATGTTCTCTTTTTAGAATTTGACTTATTCGAAAGAAAGATAATGGAGCAAAAAGATCTTCTATGTCTAGGACAAGAACCATGTAATTCTTTAGCTCTTGGGTCAGAAATATCCTCCATTTATACTTCACATACCACTTTGTCCTCTAACAATGCTATCAAAGTTTCTTTCATAATTAGAATTGACCTATTCCCTTGCTCCTCCATCTTGATTTGTTTAATTGTATTTGAAACAATTCTGGCTATACCCATAGCTCCATTGAAATTTGTTTTATACTTGGTAACATCATCATTTCCCTACATGTAGCTACAGTGCAAACAATTTTAAATACATGAAATTGTTTACTATTTTTCTGCCAAAAATGACTTTTTATTCTCTCCAATTGTAGTTTATATTACTAAATAGGTGAAAGGGCAGAATCTGGCATACCCTGAGGTGGGTACATGACCTGAATTGATCAAGTCAGATGGAAGGAAACAACTTAAATGCTTGGGCAGATTGTTATCTCTCTCTTTCTCTCTATGGAACTCTGTCTCTCTCTCTCTCTCATTCTTTTCTACTGAACAAGAGATTTAGTAGGCTAGTTGATTCAGGAAGCCTCTTTGTGACAATAAAAGACAAAGATCACAAAATAAGAAAGGATCCTAGAAATACGATGTGATGAAGAAACCCTGAACATGTGATACTCTGTATGCCTTGTTACGTGAAATTATAAATTTCCTAGTTGTTAAGTCAGTTCCTGACAGATTTTTATAACATTCCCAATGAACTCCAATGATTAAGAATTCTTTAAAAAAAAAAAAAAAGAATGCTTATGTATCATTGAGAAAAACAAAAATATTTCAAGAGGGAAAAGATAAAGAAACCAATGTAATACATATAGAGAGAAGCATAAATAACCAGTAAATTGTTGAAATTTGTCACAAATAAATTTTAAGTTAAAAACATTATATTTTTTCTCTACCAATTTAAAATTTTTTTATCATTTAATACTAATACTTTTTTAAAGAAATAATCGATGTAAACGTGAATATGTGCATATTAAATGACAGAGTCCAAAATTGAGTTTCATGATTAAATTTGAGGATATTTGAGCCTTTCTTTTTCTTTCTTTTACGTTTATAAACTTTCTAAATATTTACCAAGTCTAAATAACATTTTTGTGTGAACATATGAAATGAGAGTTGTTTCAGAAATATAAATACATGTAACAGGAACAAAATATTAAATGTGTGCATTATAATTATGCTATTTTGGGCCATTTTTTCCTCACAACTTGCAATAGCTATAAGAATATCTACTTCTCCCTCTCCTTCTGCCCCTACCTCCACCCCCGCTTGTGCTCTCTCTCTCCTTCACTCTCTCTCTCAAATAAATAAATAAATAAAACCTTTAAAAAAAGAATTTCTGGCATTGTTATCAATAACTTATGCATGTCACAGTCATAATTGACCTTTTATTTACAGAAATTTTTATGAAAAAATAATTTTCCCTTCGTACAAGAGCTGTTTGCATAGGGAGTGCCATGACTTCTTTATAAACTGTATCTCTGTTTCTTTTTATATACCTATATCATCTATATCTATGTATCTATATGTATATCTATATCTATTTGTAAAGCATCAGATATATACTTCAGATTATTGGTGGAGAAATAACTTGTTTGAAAATTTACCATACCCAAGCATGTCATGAATAATATGTGAGATTGTGAATATAACAAGGTGCATGAGAACCTAGAATAAGTATATGACCTTTGTATACCTGTGTGAATGTATGTATTAATTTAATTAATTAAGCATCAATTTATAAAATCAGGCATGTTATCATAATCCAATTTATGATAGTAAATAAGGATTTGATCTTTTTAAAAAACTTTTTGTTTATTTATTTGACAGAGAGAGAGAGCACAAGCAGGGTGAGCAGCAGGCAGAGGGAGAGGGAGAAGCAGGATCCCCACTGAGCAGAGAGCCCGACTTGGGGCTGGATCCCAGGACCCTGGGATCATGACCCAAGCCAAAGGCAGAGGCTTAACTGACTGAGACACCCAGGCTCTCCTGAAGATTTGATCTTGATCTTATATTGATTTGTTTATTGTTTGTTATGTGTACTCTATGAGTAATCTCCTCAAAGAATATAGATGGTTGGTTTATTTCTGGTTACTATTAAATCCTAAATCTTATTTAGTCATTTACTTGTTTATACCTTTGGGGATGACATATTAGGTAAGTAAGAGGACGTTGGTTCAGCTTGCTCTACTCTCTGTATTTTGTAAACACCTAATGATATGACAATAACTTGTTAAAACCACAATCAGAGAGGATGAGTTTAAGTAACCTGTTTTAGATTTGACGTTTCAAAAAAACTAAATATGTCTAAAGAATTAGGGCCTTTTGATAATATTTTCAAACAACCAATAGTCTTGAAGCATATTTCACAGATTTTATAGATTTATAAATTTTATAGACCACATTATACAACCATAAGTTTATGAAAGAACTTAAAATTAACACTTAAAAAATCACCTTCCAGGTGCGCCTGGGTGGCTCAGTCAATTGAGCGGCCGACTCTTGGTTTCAGCTCACATCCTGAACACAGAGTCATGGGATCAAGCCCTGTGTCAGGCTCTGTGCTCTGCAAGGAGTTTGCTTGAGTTTTTCCCCCTCTCTGCCGGCCCCTCCCCAACACACTTGCATTCACATGCACACTCTCTCTTAAAAATAAATCTTTTTAAGTTAAAAATTGAGCTACCCTATGACCCAGCCATTGCACTACTGGGTATTTACCTCAAAGATACAGACATAGTGAAGAGAAGGGCCATATGCCACCCCAATGTTCATAGCAGCATCGTCCACAATAGCTAAATTGTGGAAGGAGCCAAAATGCCCTTCAACAGATGACTGGATTAAGAAGAGGTGGTCCATATATACAATGGAATATTACTCAGCCATCAGAAAGAATGATTACCCAACATTTGCAGCAACATGGACTGGACTGGAGGAGATTATGCTAAGTGAAATAAGTCAAGCAGAGAAAGACAATTATCATATGGTTTCACTCATTTGTAGAACATAAACAGCAGGAAGATCGGTAGGAGAAGGAAGGGAAGAATGAAGGGGGGTAAATAGAAGGGGGAATGAACCATGAGAGACTATGGACTCTGGGAAACAAACTGAGGGCTTCAGAGGGGAGGGGGTGGAGGACTGGGATAGGTCGGTGATGGGTATTAAGGAGGGCACATATTGCATGGTGCACTGGGTGTTATACACAAATAATGAATCATGGAACATTATATCAAAAACTAAGGATATACTGTATGGTGACTAACATAACATAATAAAAAATTATTATAAAAAATTACCTTGGAAAAAAGTAAATGGAAACTAAAATCACATACTGTTTTAAATTTAACAAAGGAGACTGTCATGTCAAATGTATAAAATAGAACTGAAACTTCATTTGGAGGAAAATTAAGAGTCTTCAATGATTTCACTTTTTAAAAAGAAACTACAGATAGTAACATCAATAATAATTTAAATAAACTGAATAATAATTTAAAAATCTAAGTAAAATGAGAATAGAAGGTACTAATTAAATGTGTGAAGTCAGTATAACAGGAAAGTTACAAACATTAAATATTGAAACTGTTACAGATTTTGGGAACAGACTGTGAATGTCTTTGCACCAATCTTATTTAAAATAAGACATAAAGAAAATAAAATAAACGGTAAAAAAAATAAATAGAAGAGTCGTAAAAAAAAATCACATAATTACATAATAAGAAAATTCAAGATATTTAGTGACAAATGCTTATCTCTTAAGAGATAGGTAAGTAGGTAAATATATACAAATGAATAGTTTTTTATTATAGCATCTTATTTGTTTATAAATGAAATGGGGAAAATATCTCATTTATTATAAATAAACAACTGTAAGCATGTAAAAGTAAATTCAAAAACAAAAGTTAGTTACTTGCATGAATTGCACTAATTTTGCTGATGAACACAAAACTTAATCTGGGAAAAAATGTATAATTCTTTAGAGTGGACAAAATGCCAAAATACTTCAGCTTTCATAAATCAATCTATGCATTAAATATATTTCCAATAAAATTTGTTTATAAAACTGGATCATTTAAAAATGCATGTGGTAAAGGATAGTCACTTGAGAATTGCCAAGTTTTTTTGTTTTATTTTGTTTTTAGAGAGAGACAGAGCAAGCAAGCTGTGTGGGGAAAGACAAGGGGAGAGGGAGAATCTTTTTTTTTTTTTTTTAAGATTTTATTTATTCATTGAGAGAAGGAGAGAGAGAGAGCAGAACAGTGGGGGGCGGACAGACAGAGGGAGAAGCAGACTCCCCACTGAGCAGGGGGCCTGATGCTGGGCTCAATCCCAGGATCCTGGGATCAGGACCTGAGCTGAAGGCAGACACTTAGCCAACTGAGCCACCCAGGCACCCGAGATAGAGAATCTTAAGCAGGCTCCACATTGATCATGAATCTGACATGGGGTTTGATCTCATGGCCCTGAGATCATGACCTGAGCAGAAATCAAGAGTTGGATGCTTAACTGAGGCACCCAGGCATCTGGGAATTGCCAAGTATGTTTTAAAGAGAAGACAAGTGAGAAGCAGTTTGAGTAGCACATATTAAAGTATGCCATGATCTACTGTAACAATCGGTAGAACATAGATTATTGATTCTATAAACAGATGGATAATTGTAACCAGCTATATATACAAACTACATATGTATATATTTTCTGTTGGATAAATTACTCATATAAAATAGAATATCTCTAGTATTACCAAAGAAACAAACAAAGAACAAAACAGAAAATAGTGATTGACAAGGAGACCAAGGAAAATCACCCATAACCTGTAGTGACAACTAATTTAGAGACAAAGTTTTCTAAGCCAGTTATTTTTTAATAACCTTCTGAGACCTTCTGAGACCAGCCGTGTTAACTCTGTTGCCAAAGCAAAGACAGAGAAGCAGGTTGTGATAGTGTGGAAAAGAAAAGAAAGATATAGGTCAAGGTGGAAAATACTGAGAATAATTCTAACACCTTGGGTCAGTCCCATGACCCCTGGGTATATAAAAGAAAGAGGCTTGAAAAGTATATGTACCAGTGGTGACGGTTTGGAAAGACCTCACCTCTAGAATAAAGAGAAGCAACTGTTACTGGAAATATCTCCTACAGAACTGATGATGAAAGAAAAAAAAAATCAGCAACAGAAATAAGATAGCATCCATGAATCAGAAGTAAAGACACATTAGTTTCTAAAAATCATCCCTCACTAGAAAGAATCAGGGCTCCTTGCAGAAATGCCTACTTCCTAAGGCAGGAAAGGAAAAGTTCTAGCTAATGGGAAATCTTACATCAGGAAGCAAGGAAGAACTCCAAAACTAAGAAGACTCACCAAAAAACAAAGAGGTCAAGCCTAAAAAACCTCCCATGGGCTAACTCTGGTACATTTAAATAACAACACCATTGGTAATTTATTATTATCATTTTTGTAATAGATGATAAAAGCTTAAATAAATAGAAATACCTGAGTTGACAGCATCTTCACCAGAAGTGGATTTCATTTCAAGAAACCACTTTCTTTGCTCATCCATCAGAAGAAACTCCTCATGTGTCAAGTTTTATCACAGGATTGCAGCAATGTAAATACAATACTAATGAAAAAGTTTGAAATATTGTGAGAATTATCAGTATGTGACACAAAAATGAAGTGAGCAAATGCTGTTGGATAAATGGCACTGGTAGACTTGTTCAACATAGGGTTGCCACAAGCCATCACTTTGTAAAAAACACAGTAGAATGGAGTGCCGTAAAATGAGGCATTATTGTAATAAAGAATTAATCTTAGTCAAAAAAAATTAATGAGTACTTTGTGTATGTGTGTGTGTAAGAGACAGAGAAAAAGATACAGAGACAGAGAGAGGAAGAGAGATGGATGCTAAAACCAATCATTAAAGTGTTTCAGAAAAGATAGAAATTTGAATAGTGCCAGAAGATATCCATAGCTTCTCTGAGAATTGCAAAGGAGAGCAATAAGTAGGCTTTTCCTTTCTTGGTGGTCATTTTCTTTAAAAAGCAATGAAATTTAACATCTGTAACAGTTGCATCCTGATTTGGGGGGGGAAACATAAATTTTGAGGCTAAAAGGAGAATATTTAACATTGATAGTAGATAATATAAGGAAATAACTGCTGATTTTCTTTATTTTAAGGTTTTATTTATTTATTGTAGAGAGAGAGCGTGAGAGCTCGGGGAAGAAGAGAGGATTACGTACAAGCCGACACTGCTGTGCTGAGCATGGAGCCGGATGCGGGCTCAATCCCGTGACCTTGATATCATGACCTGAGCTGAAATCAAGAATTGGACACTTAACCGGCTGAGCCACCCAGGCACCCCAAGAGATAATTGTTGATTTTTGGTGTGAAATGGAACAACTGAATGAACTCCTGAAAATTTCCCTATTTTTATAAGATGCACGTATTCTGGGTAAAAAGTCAAGATTTCTGAAACTTACTTTAAATAGTTCAGCAAATCCAACATGGATGGATAGAGAAAATATAGTAAAATATTAAGAGTTATTGAATGTAGATGTTTCTTATAAGAGTGATCATTGTATCGTTATTTTTTACTTTATTTTTTTAAATGATTTTTTATTACATTATGTTAGTCACCATACAGTACATCCCCGGTTTCCTATGTAAAGTTCGATGCTCCATTAGTTGCGTATAACACCCAGTGTACCATGCAATAAGTGCCCTCCTTACCACCCATCATCAGTCTATCCCATTTCCCCAGCCCCCTCCCCTCTGAAGTCCTCAGTTTTTTTCTCATAGTCCATAGTCTCTCATGTCTCATTCCCCCTTCTGATTACGCCTCCTTTCTTTATCCCTTTCTTCCCCTACTTTAAGGTATACAGATTTTTTTCATAGTAAGTGTTAGAAGAATTAACATATACATAAAAAAATTAAGAAAAATACTGATACATTCTTGAATTACAAAAAATTAAATATTAGGAAAATCAAGGTAAAAATGGTCATATAATATTGTAGAAGTTAAATTATTTCTATACTAAACAAAATTAAATATAAACATAATAAACCAGGGATTAAATTAACAAACAAAAAGAAAAAATTGAAAATTCATTAAAATATAGATTTTAATAAAAAGAAACATATTTTACAAATTGGAAGCACACACACAAAAAAGAAAAAAAATAGTCAAAATTCATATTAGAAAACTGGTCAACATCCTCACCGTTATTTAAACAATGAGAATTAAAACAGTAAAAAACGACTTTTTAAAAGAACTTAGCAACTATTTTAAGATAGATAGCATTTGCTGCTTTCAAATATATGAAGGTAAAACACATTTATATGTTGTTGGTAGAAGTGTATATTGGATCAAAATTTTGGGAAAAGACTATGTCAGTAACTATTAAAAGTAGATTTTGCTACTGAACATGCCAACAAACAAACAAAAACACCATCAGATTAGGGTCTTTATTCAAGGATATTCACTGAAGCAAGTTATCT
The DNA here is from genome assembly GCF_002007445.2 of Ailuropoda melanoleuca. Taxonomy (NCBI): domain Eukaryota; kingdom Metazoa; phylum Chordata; class Mammalia; order Carnivora; family Ursidae; genus Ailuropoda; species Ailuropoda melanoleuca. The sequence continues at coordinate 88,363,791 of NC_048228.1, read as the reverse complement.
AACTGGAAACAACCTGAGTGTCAAATAATATGGAATTGTTAAATAAATTATGCTACATCTGTGGTTAGAAAGAAAATGAAGCAGCTAAATAAATGTGTCTGTTATTCACATATTGACCGAGAATTATGTCCATAACACATGATTCAGTAGTGGGTAATTCTGGTTTTATAAAATATAAAAAGGAAAAATGAACCCTATGTGTATGTTTATATCGAGCTATATCTATCTGTATCGTCTATAGGATAGCTATCTTTGGCCGAGGTTAAAAAAGGCTATAGTTTGAAAGGAGAAAGCCAAATGGCTAACCCTGCTAAGCATACCTCAAGGTAGAAGGAGATAGAAGGAGGGGGAAAGCTGAGACAATTGACACTTAATTTATAAATATCTATTCTTTGAATTGTTGCAAACACATATTCTTTCTCCGATTAAAAAATAACACAGTTTTAAAAATGCCTCAACAAAAGCAACAAAAGAAATTGCTACTGAATGAATTATATCTAATCAGGCACAAATTATTATTTTCTCATGTGCAGAAGTTTGACTGCAGGCATATCACAAAGAGAAAGGATGTATGAATCTTTTCATGTAAAGTTAATGATGTAGTATAATGTGTGATCCTTTTACTTTAAAGAAAGGTATCACAATGTGATACTTTATTACTATGCCATTTTAATTGCTGCAGCTCTGTGTGCTTTATTGTGAATATTTTTAGTTTTGAATTTTTGACCCTAGGCAATTTCATTATGAAGTAGGGTTCCTTTTCATGGATTAGAAAATGTTACGAATCAAAAGGATAAATTATAAACTCAATAGATTATGACTCAAACTCTTAAACTTCCTCATATTTTTTCCTTTTTATCCTGGTGGAACAGAGTGAAGACTCAGTAAGTTAGTGTAAAGTGAATAAATGAAAGAAAGTGCTGCAATTTTTCTTAGAAAGAAGTTTAGGGGAAACTGTCACTTCAATTAGTAAATTAGAGAAATCAAGAAGCAAATTATGTCTTTAAGGCTAAAACATAAAATGTTATCCAGGGCCTAGAAAAACATGATGTTATAATATCTTATAAAAACTAAATAGTAATTATGATTTATAGGATTAGTAGACCTCGAATCCTCCAGTACAAACATACAGTATGTAAGAATAACATTGTAAGAATAATAATTATATGGAAACCTTCTTATTCCCCTATTTATTATTCTTGTCTTTCTACACCCTGCGGAGATTTGAATCTGTTCTATAAAACTTCTCTTGTCCTTCTGGTTAGTAAACTCTGAGTGGGTTTTGTTTTCCTCTTGGGTGTCCTAAGACACAAGATTCATATCTCCCTTCTGAAGTCACCATCTGACCTGGCATCTCACCCATCAGACTGTGAAACCTTGAGAGTAGTAATCATATCATTAATCTTTGTAACATCAGGAGTGAGCAAAGTACATAAATTGTATCAGGTGTTGGATAAATGTTAGCTGCATTCAATGAATTGATATACATGACATTGGACACATTAAAGGCACTTAGGAAATTGAAGGTGACATCTTAAACTAAATGTGATGATTTATATTTTCCTTGGGAAAGACAAACTTACTCCGAAACAGTCTATGGCAATGACCCTAGAATGTAATCTTTCCCATGTTGTAAAAGGATTATCTCATGTCTATTCTTCTCTCATCAATTATCTTTTGATCTTTTTGCCCCTTTATTTATAGTTCATGAAATAAATAATGCATTCCCCCTGGAACTCTGTCATCTTTACACCACCAAATCTATCTACAGATCCATCTGCTTTCTCCTCCTTACATTGGATGAAATATCCTCCTTTCTATCAAAGGCCATCTCTTTAATTTGCTTAGGATCTCATACATTCTTGTCTTTTCAGATGTTTCATTAACATGATTTTAATCTATGAATTATTAATTTCTCCCCCTTTACTGAATCATGATGCTTGTGTTAGCTTTCTATTGTTACTGTACAAATTTCTACAAATATGTCCTAAACAGTAGAAATTTATTATCTAACAATTCTGGAGATCAAAAGTCAAAAGTCAATTTTGGACTTGACTACAATCAAATAAAACCAAAATAAAATCTGGAGATTGTTAGGGAAGAATCTGTGTTTCTGCCTTTTTTCTGCTTCTGGAGATCGCCCACAATCCTTGGATCATGGCCACATGACTCCAATCTGTTTTCATTGTCATATTTTCTTCTGGGACTCTGGCTGTGTCTGTTCAGGTGGCTCTAATAAAATACTATAAATTAGGTGGCTTAGAAACAACAGACATTTTTTTTTTCACATAGTTTTGGAGGTTGGAAAGTCCAAGAAAAAGGTGCCAGCTTTCTGGTTGATAAATGGCTGTCTTCTCCTGTGTCCTTGCACAATGGAAGGGGTGAGGGTTCTCTCTGGGGTCTCTTTTATAAAGTCACTAATTTTATTCATTGGAGCACCACACTAATGACTTCATCACCTCCCAAAGACCCTACCTCCAAATAACATCATATTTGGCCTTAAGGTTTAATATATGAATCTGGGGAAAACTTAAACACATAGTTTGCCCCTGCCCTCCCCTCCCCCAATTCAAATCCTTCTTGCATACAAAATTCATTCATATCATCCCAATAGCTCCAAAAGTCTTAACTCTTTACAGCCTCAGTTGTAATGTAGAAGTGCAAAAGCTCATCTAAATACATCTTAATCAGATATGGGTGAGACTCCAGGTATGACTCACCCTGATACAAACTCCTCCAGCTGTGAACCATGAAACCAAACTGCTATGTGCTTCCCAAATAAATGATGGGGCAGGCTGAAGATAGACATTCCCATTCCAAGAGGGAGAAATTGGAAAGAAGAAAGGAGGGACAAGTCCCAGGTAAGTCCAAAGCCTGATGGAGCAAATTTTATTAAACCTCAAGGTCTGAGAATAATCTTTTTAGGCTTGATACTCTGTCCTCTGGATGCACTGGGGCTACAGTCCTGCTTTTGAGTTGGAATTACATGCCTTCAGCTCTGCCAGGGAACAGTTCTGCCTCCATTGCTCTCCCCAATTGGGGTCATGCAGGTGACTCTGACTCCATGGATCTGTGGTGAATCCATTTTTTAAAATCTAGATGAAGGCAGCCAAGCACCTGCACTCCTGTCCCCATCCTTGCACTGTGTGTGCCATCAGACACATGCTGCAGATGACCCCAGTGTTTGCTGCTTGTGTCATCTAGAGGGGGTGATCACTGGAGCCCGTACTGCATGGGAACCTACTGGAGTCACACCTAGGACAGCTTAGGGGTGCTGCACCTCTGTGCAGGTAGAAGCCCATGATGTGAGATGGTGCCAGGGAGTGTGCACCAGGCAGTGTGCTCCTGGGTAGCCCTTCTGATATCACTCTACCCCAAGGTCCTTGTCTCGTGGGCCTATAACGAGAAGGGCAGATCTGAAGATCTCTGCACTGTCTTCAGGGTCACTCTTCCATTGTCTTGGAGAATTGCTCTTAGATTCTGTTGAGAGTGCTTATCTGTGCTAATTTTCTCATCAAATGATCTCTTGGCCAAATCCTTTTGTTCTTCTCTTAACAAGGCTTTCTCATCCTTCGCAGTATGAAAAGACTGAGAATGTTCTAAATCTTAAAGTCCTGTTTCCATTTTGAGTAACAATTCCATCTTTAAGCCATTTATCTCTTCTTATATTTTAGTATAAATAGGAGGAGCCACCACGCTGTACCTAAAACACTTTGCTTAGAAATAGCTTCAGCTAAATACCCAATATCATTGCTTAACAGTTCTACTTTCTGCAAAAACATGGGCATAAAGACAATTCAACAAAGTTCTTGGCCACTTTATAACAAAGATGACCTTTTCTCCAGTTCCCAATAACATATTTCCCATTTTCTTTTTTCCCCCCTAAGATTTTTATTTATTTATTTATTTGACAGAGAGAGAGAGAGAGAGAGAGAGAGAGAGAGAGAGAGAGAGGGAAACAGCAGAGGGAGAGGGAGAAGCAAGTTTGCATCATATGCAAACTTGAAAGAAATCTGTATATTTTCCCATGCTTTAAAACTGAATTCTCCTCTGAACCCTCATTCAGTGGCTTTTCGGCCCCTCCATTTTACTTCATCTTATATCAAGGTAAAAACAGCCTTTAGTGTTGCCATACGTAATGATCACCTCTTTATTCTGATCTTACTAGACATCACAAAGTCTGTCTCAAGCTCTTCCTTCTTGGTCTCTATAAAGCCAACTTCTCATCATTCAAGTTCTAGTTTGAATGTATCATTGAAGATGTCTTCTCTAACCAGTTATAATTAGACACCCCCCCCCAGGCTTCAGTTTTATTTTCTTCAGGATATTTATCATTTCTGAAATTATCTTATTCATTTCTTTGCTTGCATAGTTATTATCTTCTGCCTCCTCCCCCGATAAAATGGAAGATAGGTAAAAAAGGAGCCATCTTTGTCTTCATACTCTGCTATTCTAAGTGTCAAGAACAGTGCCTGACACAAATAACTGAATGAGTAAATGATGGAATTCCTATTATAATTTGCAGAATATCACTATCAAATTTTATGTAATGGACCTGCAAAAATTAGAATTGTAGTAACCAAAAGATACTGATCTAATTACAGTGATATTGCATTTTACCACAAATAAGACTAAATAAATAAAGAATTGGTTCCAGAAAAGAGTTTATGCAAAATTAGAAACAGACTCCAATGATGAATCGAAATAGAATGGTTAATGACAAATAATTATGCATACACGCACATATAGATACATGCACACATACACACACATATATATGTGTATGTACATATAATACATGCATATATATGCATATATGTGTATATATATGATCAATATTTTAAAAATAAAAATGGTAAACATAATCTAACATCATCTCAAAATAGTTTTTTGAGATTAATTTCAAATTTATTCACTGTTGAAGAGAAATTAATTGTTTTGTATTTGCTTCCTAATATACATTAAGGGTTATGATTATCATTAAGTAAAATTTCAGTTTAATAATTTTTGGAAGGAATTAAACGTTCTGACAGTTCAGGTTTTAAAATGACCATAGTTTCTTTTTTTAATTAAAATTATTTTTTCATACTTTTTAAAAAAAGATATTCAAACTGTCAAGAAAAAATTTATGCCTCATCTTTTGTGGGTTAAACTCATAATGAGAATTTCTGCACTTAACAAGGTCACAAGTGAAAAGAAAAAGTTTAAATTGTTGCCAGGACATACTGACCATTATAATGGGCAACAAAGAATGTATGCAACTGAGTCTTGTCAAGTAAAGACTTTCTAAGCATTCTACATTATGGATTTTCTAGGAAAAAAAATTAATTTCTGCCTTTCATATTATAATTTGAAAAAGATCGAAGGGGGGGAAATAATCCAGTCAAAGTTATCTGAAACAGCAGGAGAAAAGTAAAATATTTGAAGCCAGAGAAATACTTTACAAAGAATAATTTTGACTTAATGGGAAATACAGTTTAATATTGTAAATGTATAAATACAAGCAGGAGGTGTGGATTTCATTTGTATCTTCTCTAAGAAAATACACTGGTCCAGGCAGTGATTCTCCAAATATGGCCTGTTGACCACTAGGGACCCATGAGCCCCCTTCAAAGGGTATGCAAGATGACATCAAAACTATTTTCGTCGTAGCTGTAAGATGTAATTTCCCCTCATCACTGTGTTGACATTTGCCCTGATGACACATAAGCAATTAGTGGGTAGGCTCCCTGTTTCCTTAGCACGCATTAAAGCAGGGGCACTCAATTGTGCTAGTCGTCACTCCGTTCCCTGCCATGGAAGAAACACATCCTGCCAGGCACATGGACACACACATACTCACATACATCCTGATCAGGTACCCTTCAGAATTTTCTTTATGAAAAGCAATAAAAGTTATTTGATAAAACCTCAACCCCTAAGGTATTCTGTGTGATGAAATGGTAAGTACAGATAAAACAGTTCTGTTGCTGACCAAAGTACATTGCTTATTCAATGAAAATTGCTATGTGATTGCACTGCAGGCTGTACTAGTCACTTTTCTCATGGAAAACCATTTTTGGAAAATTCAATTAGATAAGCACAATATGGCTACTCAGCTTTGGGTACTTGGCAGACATTACCTCATAAATGAGCAACACAGTGAGTCTGTGCCTCTGGGAAAAGAACTGACAGTATTTGTTGCTGAGTAGGAAAAGCTCACGTCTTCCTGGCGTCTCTTTTATACTGACACCACAACCACCAAACTCAGCACTTCTGGATGCCAGGCCTGTGTGGGATTCTCTCACACCAAGCAATTCTCTGTGACACTAGTTCGGTGTCCTTCAATTTAACCCAATTCTGACAGTACCTACCTGGAGATACCATCAGATCCCTCTTGGTAGGATCTAAGTCTCACGAGACTGTCCCCCACTTCAGATGCCAATAACAAGTAGTCGGTCTCCTGGCTACCCACAATGATTGTCTGACTTGGCTGCAAATTGGAAGTTCCCATGACCTCTTTGCCTTGGGTGCTATTATTTGCTAGAACAGCACACAGAACTCAGGGAAACACAGAACTCAGGCGGAACACTTACTAGTTTACTATACAATAAAGGACATGATAATACAAATAAACATCCAGATGCAGAATTAGAAGGGCAAAGTCTGGGAGGGTCCCTGTGGAGTTGGGGTGCACCACCGTCACGGTACATGGTTGTGCTCACTAACGTGGAATCTCTCCAAACACTACACTATTGGGATTTTAGGGAGACTTTATCACGTAGACATGACCACTTATTAACTCCATTTCTAGCCCCTCTTTCCCTGGAGAATGGGATTGGGGTTGAGAATTCCAAGCTTCTAGTGATGGCTTGATCTTTCTGCTGACCAGCTCCATTCCAGGAGCCCACGCCGAGTTGCCTCATTAGAACAAAAGGTACTCCTATCACCCAGGAAATTCTAAGGGATTCAGGAGCTCTGTGTCAAGCATCAGTGTCAAAGACCAGGTATTAGAACGGAAGATGTTCTTAGTGCTCTAATCACATAGGTAATTACAAGAGTTTTAGGAGCTTTGTAATGGGAACTGGGGTCAAAAACCAAATGTTGTAACAAAAGATTCTTCTAGCACTTCTATTTACAAGTGTTTTAGGAGCTATGTGTCAGGAACCAGGGGGAAGAGACAATATATATATATTGCTTAATATTTCACATTTGCCAGCGATAAAATTCAAGATTTGAAGCAAGAATTCAAATTTTGGAAAACTTACATTTGCCTGTCTGAGCTTGACAGCTTCCTGACTTAAAGATTTTCTGGTGAGTTCAATGGTGATATGAATGATTTTTATATTGTATAATAAAATGTGTTCTTTTTTTTTTGAAAATCTATATAAGTCCGTAACAAATGAACAATGTTACAAATTCACGTATAGGTAAAATATCCATTTTAAGTTTCAAATAATGGATTTTAATGTCACATGATATGGTTTGTGTGTGTGTGTGTGTGTGTGTGTGCGTGTGTGTGTTTCCAGATTCCACATGGCAAATTTTAAAAACAATATAACAGGCCCAAACTGGATTCAATTACGCTAAGTCCATGTCACCAAGCCACATCTTAATTACTTTCAGCTCTCCTAGATATGGAATCTTAAACAAATCTGGAATCACCTGATTAGCATTGGTCAGGTAATCTGCCTGATAGACCCCAGCCTCCCCTAAAGAGAAGTAACTTTGCAATAACCAACCTTTTTTTTTTTTTTGCCTAGTATAGCTTTCTCTTTCCTGATCCTTTCTGCCTATGAAAGTCTCTCACTATGTGCAGCTCCACCCAGCTCCCTTCTATCTGTTAGATTGGATGCTGATGGATTTGAATCAAATTTTGCTCATATAAACTCTAAACACATTTAATGTGCCTCAGTTTACCTTTTTAATACGGTGGCTTTAAAAATATAGTTGGATAGTTTCAGTGGAATATCAAAGCAGAACACGGGGCGCCTGAGTGGCTCTATTGGTTGAGCATTCAACTTTTGGTTTTGAATCAGGTTATGATTTGGGGTAGTGGGGTTGAGCCCTGCAACAGCTCATACTCAGTGTGGAGTCTGCTTGAGGTTCTCTCTCTCGCCCTTCTGCCCCTCCTCCCACTCTGTGCTCTCTCTCTCTCTCAAAATAAATAAATAGATAAAATCTTTAAAAAAGAATGTATACAACTAATTGCTATTAAAATATTCATCTGTTTTCAAAATCTTATGTATGTGAGATTTCATTTTCTTTAGATGATTCAACCCAAACATATCACACCATATTGAATGCAGATGCAGATTTAAGAAAGTGGCTTTCGTCTATGAAGACAGAAATTATATGAAAATGTAGAGTAGTCCAGTCTTCTTACTGTTTTTGCTTTGGAAAATATAGTTATATATCAAAAATGTGTATATATTATTTACATTAGAATGTAATGGGTTTATTATTATTTTTTATAAAGAATTGGTAAATACATATTTTTAAATTTTAAATCATTTAAAAATTCTAATTTTAAATCAGTTTTAGGGGCGCCTGGGTGGCGCAGTCGTTAAGCGTCTGTCTTTGGCTCAGGGTGTGATCCCGGTGTTCTGGGATCGAGCCCCACATCAGGCTCCTAGGCTGGGAGCCTGCTTCTTCCTCTCCCACTCCCCCTGCTTGTGGTTCCCTCTCTCGCTGGCTGTCTCTCTCTGTCAAATAAATAAATAAAATCTTTTAAAAAAATAAAAATAAATAAATAAATAAATCAGCTTTAATTCTAGTCTGGTAAAATCAGTAAATATATCACATATGAATAAAAGCTCTTCGGGGTCTTCAATAATTTTAAAGAATGTGTATAGTTCCTGAGAACAAAATGCTTGAGGAACATTTGTCTATAACAGTAGTTTTAAAATTCCTTTGAAGTTTGAATTTTTTTTTTTCCCAAATGCCATCTTCCTTGAAATTGCAACAAATAGGAGATAGTTTGGTGCTGCTCTGTGGGAAGTGAGAAAATCCTAGCAGTTAATGGCCCTCCTTTATCTATAATAAAGTTATCTATGATATAGTTATCTATATAACATATTTATCTATATAAATACAACCTTATATAGATATAAAGTAGAAAGACACTGGATTCTGTGGATATATCTCATATACCCTTGTTTGAAAATGGTTAAGTTGATTTGACGGCAAGGCTGGTACCTGTAAATTTGCATGGATTCTATGAACTAATATATATGTTACATGTATTTCATTGCTGGATCATACTGATATTTAGAGTCACTGTGGATACAAAAAGAAATTATTCCACACCCACCTGCTTGTAAATAGTTCAACCAGGTTATATATGGGCAGCATAAAGCTGCCTGAGTACAGACAACAAATTGATGTAGGATTTACAAAACGACTTTATCAAACACCAATACAACATACTTTCCCTTAGTTAAATATTAGTAAATTAAAAGGATGAAGGCCAAATGACTTATTTTTAAACACTGTGAAATTCTTTCTACTTTGACTTATCTTTTTAACGTGAATCACATTTTTGGGGGGAAATACAGTATATATTATTTTCATATCCTAGATTTTTAAGCTCTTAGTCGGGTTGCAAGTTTCTCACCAGAGGATTGTAAATGTATAGGATTCTGAGCATGAGTGATAAAGAAGACACACGGAGGCATGTAAGCAGGTGATGTGTGGTACAGTGCTAGGTGATGCTTTCTGTTGGCTCACAAAGGATTTTGCTCCACTGATTTGATGGCAGGTTGGTCTAGGTCACATTTTAACAAGTTTCATTTCTGCTAACAGTCGTGTTATCATTCTCTAGAGCTTTCTTCTCTGCACAGCATTTTCCAGAGGAGGTGTGTGTGAGCGAGTGTGTATGTATAAAATGCTACTCTTTCACAGTGCTGAGTATTCAATAATCAAGGTCACTTTTAAAAGCAGTCCCTTTAGTATTGATAGAGCTGTCTCCTCTGGCTTGTTTCTCTAAAAATATTGGTTAATGGATGGCTACAGGTGATTTTTAAAATAGGAGCAGTAGTCAGGGATTAGAGCACCACAGTCTCCCTTACCTGCTTGAGAAGACGCCAGTCTGCTGTATGATGGATGGTCTTGGGCAATGTTCAGAGCCTCTCTCTCACTTTGTATGCAATGTCTTTGGCCACATGAGAAATAAAATCAATATATGAGGCAATACAGTTGTAGCCCACGTCTATTAGAATAACTTGTTGACCCAATTGTTTTAAATAGCCTTTATGTAAGAAGTGCCACAAAGCAACACCAGTAGTGCCATTTTCTAGTCTTTAGAACAGCAGTCAGGTGGTTGGTAAAACTGTGGCTTCAGGTGGCAATGGAAAGAGGCTCAACTGGTTCACTCTTCAGAGGAGCCATTTAGGGAGGTTTCTTCTCCCAGTTGGTTGAACTGTGTCCCCCACCCCCTAAGTATATAGTAAAGTATATATTAAAGTACCACCAGTACCTCAGAATGGGACCTTATTTGGAAATGAGTTCATTTCAGATGAAATTAGTAAAGTTAAGATGACTGAAATGAGTTCATTTCAGATGAAGTTAGTAAAGTTAAGATTTATAAGGTGGCCCCTAATCCAATATGCCTGGTGTCCTTATAAGTGAAGAGAGTGCCATGTAAAGTCACACAGGAGGAAGATGAGAGGGGGACACGGGGGAAAAGCTATGTGAAGACTGAGGCAAAGATTGGAATGATGCATCTACAAGCCACGGAACACCAAGGATTGATTACCAGCTGTCACTGAGCCATAGGAGAGAGGCAGGCAACAGCTTCTCCCTCAACCTACAGAAAGAATCAACCCTGCTGACACCTTGATTTCTCACTTCTAGACACCGGATTTCTGAGGGAATACATTTCTGTGGTTTTAAGCCACCCAGTTTGTGGTATTTTGTTATGGCGGCCCTAGGAAATATTCATATATGGGGATGCTAAGATGGTTATAGACAAAAGAAATGGGGCATATAACGTATATTAAGCCATCCTCAGTGAAGTTATGATTTCAGTAGAATCTTTTCACGTGCAAAAGACTCTTTCAAAGAGCTCAGGTGACAATCTCGGTTAAAATTCCCAAGTATTAACCATTTCCTACTTTTATTTACATATATTAGCATACATTTACATATAAAATGTGATGCAAACAGGCCACAGATTACCTTAATGTCATTGGTAAATTCATGAAGTGATGGAATATAGAGTCTCCCTAGACTGAGGGGAGAAATAAGTGGTGAGAAAAACAGCCCAAATGAACTTCGAATGGGTGGCCTTTTACAACATGAACCACAGTAACTGTGACACCAGCATTCCATTATCCAAAAGTGATAGATAATGAGAAATATGTTCAGTTTTTCATAGGAATGGGTGATCTCCCATATGCGCTCTCCAGAAAGTCATCAGCCAGCACTGTGGCCTGACTGGGGCCCCTTCGTCCAGCAGAAATGTTTCCTTCATTCATTAAACTGGTCATTTTCTGACTGGTGCTTGCATGAGAGGGCACATCTTTGAAGGAATGAGGAAAACTGTGAAAACATTCAGAAATCAGAAGTCTATTTCTCCTGGAAACTACCTGAGAAGCTGCAGAAGTAGAACATTGCATTTCAACTGAGGAACATCTTTGATCTTGTCACTAGTGTGGTGCTGGACTTACGGAAGTTGTTTAAACGAATCCAAAAATTTTGTTTTTTTATTTAATTAATTTTTTAATTAAATAAGGCTGTTTTTTTACCGCTTTGTGATTTAATTTTCCTAATGTTATTCTGAAAAGATGGCATTTATTATGAATAATTATTTAAATCACCAATGCCTCTTTCTATTCTCTTTTTGTTTAATTTTGTTAATTTTATTTTTTTTCCACTTTGATGAAGAAAATCTCATAATTCTCTGAGAATACACCATGGAGATGATTTTTTAATACATATGTATCTTATAGAAAATATGGCCATCCCATTTTTAAGGACCACATATTCCAAATATTAGAAAATATACTTTAAGAAAACTTAACTGTAGATGGAGAGACACCTCAGAGATCAAACAGCACATTCCCTTCCCATTCTTTTAGATATGTGACCAGCCTGAGGGTCAAGAGCAGGGCATATAAACTAGTGATTGATTACCCACCCTGTAGCAGGCTGCAGGGAGGGGCCAGGACATTTACTCATGATTCCAGTACATAGTTAATACAAATTTAAGTATTTGCAGGGCACCTGGGTCACTCAGTCGGTTAAACGTCTGCGTTCAGCTCAGGTCGCGATCCAGGGGTCCTGGGATCAAGTTCTGCTGTGTCGGGCTCCCTGCTTAGTGGGGAACCTGCTTCTCTCTCTCCCTCTGCCCCTTCCCCTGTTCATACTCTCTTTCCCTCTCTCTCTCAAATAAATAAAATCTTTAAAAAATTAATTATCTGCAATTTGTAAATGTGCGAACTCAAATTCAGTGAGGTTAAGTGACATATCAAGGGCATGCAGAAAAAAATGGCAAATTAAACCCAAAGTTTCCTGTTTCTCCATGCTGGGATCATTAAAAAACATTAAAATCGAAAAGTAAATAAAGTTTCCAACAAAACAACCTTTTCTTTTTTTTTAATTTTCTTCCATCTAGATGCCCTCTTAGTGATATTTAAATCATTGTAAGCATTGCAATTATTTTAGTTTTGGTTTTATGCTTTTCCTTTTTACCGATATACTGTCATTTATCTACCTATATGCCTAAAATGAGATATCCATTCTATTTGCAATGTTCTTTTATTTAAATAAATATTTCATAGATGTAGTAGTATGTTTCTACATAGCATTTGTTGATGGTTGAGATTATCGTGACAAAAACATCTTCCCTGTTCATACTATTTCCAAAATGATACCATCGATTTATAAAAGTATGAGTTCTAAACTCACTTTCCTGAAGAACCTCTGGTATCAAGTTAATATACATATATTTTTAAGTTCTAAGAACAATATTATATTTCTTAATTCTGCTTTTGATTATTTATAAAATTCTTTGTAACTTGCATTTTGCCTAGTTAATTTTTTCCCTATGTATTTTGGTTTTTTATCTATTGGGCGCTTAAAGTTTTCCTAACAATATATATGTGCCTGTTGTTGTACAATTATTTTATAATACCTATCACATAAATATAATTCTTAAAATTACCTTATAAAAGAGGCATTCTTTCCTATAGAGTTCTATCTCAAATTGAGATGTAACATCCTAGCCAGCATTTGAGTGCAACTCTGCGTGATTATCAAATCTTTTTGTGTTTTCTACTCTTAAAGCCTCCTTCCTTATCTATCTATGTAAATCAAATATTTAGGTTGGCCTTGAAGGTCCCAGAGATACCTCAGAAATTTACACACACAGTTATCTATGTCCTAAACAGTCATCGAGGCATTAATAAATCTTCTAGGCTCTTTGAAACATACATATCAGTAGTAATTTAAGATTGTAATTTTGTGATAATATGAGTCCTATTTTCTTTCATTAGGAAAAATTTTTGAAGTTAATGTTAAGTTATTGTCTGAGGGGAAAACAATGCACTGTGTTCCTGATATATGAACTAGCAGCGTGTTACGTAACACATATTTGTAACTGACAGTGCCTATGGATCCATTAGTTCTGATTCATCAGTCATGTCATCTTCTGAAAGTACTAGAAATAGCAGCAAAGCTGGAGTGCCTTTTGAGATGTCCTTTCACACTTCCATAAGGTTATTGTACATCCATTAATACAGATGACAAAAGAAATGTCATCTGGGTTGAATGAATGGATGCCAAGACGCTAAAAGCCCCATTGCCTCAGGTGAAGGGGCAAATGTGCAGCCTTGGGAGATAAAATTTCCAATTCTCTATCTTATGTAGTCACACATGATGCACATTGTCCTTACAGATTGATGAGAAAGAGGATCATCAACCAGCAAACAATATGACATATACAGCTGGACCTCGAAGTTACCCCACATTAGTCTTCATCTGTTTTCAACTGACGGTCTCTGTTTTGTACTAAATGTCAGTGACCTAGAAATGTGAAGCCACAGTGGGCTCCCAGGGCCAAGATAGACCCCAAATATGGTCATGCTTATAAGAAGGTAGGAGAGATATCAGAATTCCGTATGTGACAGTAATGCAGAGAAATGGTGTGCTGGTTAGGAGACACGCCTGGTCAAATCATCTCTGGTAGGACACGAATAAAAACGGAAATGGGAAAATATGGGATATTTAATGTCAAAGAACTTAATAAATAATCTCTAAAGCAGTTATAAATAGAAATACATGAAATGAATAGAGCTGTTGAAGGAGATAAACAGTGAATATTTGTACTTTTTGTTTCTTCTTAAATATGAAACAAAAGCCCCCTGAGCTAAGGGAAGAGTTTGGAAACCAAGGGCCTCTACTACTAAGTCAGTTTTTGACTCACCTTTGGAGCTATTTGAAAATTCAAAATTCAGGGCCCTCATCAGAACTAATGAATTTGAGTCATTAGGGATGAAGTCTGGAAAACTGGATTTGAAGTAAGTTCATAGTTGATTCTTACTGAGATCCATTGATATTGACCAACCATTGGATGGGTGATCTCAAGCTCTGCTAGCTCAGTCATTTCCTTCTGCTATCACCTTCTTCCTCTAGCCCAGAACTCACCTTTTCCTGAATTCCACAGTGTTCATGACAGGAGAAGTTGATGTATTGTTCTACAGGTCTACAGTTAAATATGAGAAGTTCCAGAGATTTGTGAACAAAGTCAAGTCACCATGATCATGAGAAATGTACGTAAATATAAAGCAGTCAACATATCTTAAGAAAGAAAAGATTGTCTTTGTAAAGGATATATAGGGCTTATATTTTCACAGAATGATCATAGAGCATCGAAAATTAAGAGATAGGATGTTGGCAAGTAGTTTTGGTAGGGAATGAGTTAAACGTAATCTCTGAATAAAATGGAGACAAATTTTCCCCTGGTAATTCTGGAGTCAAGGAGGGTTAATAGATATGAGGTAAAATAGATCAAGTCTCTGAGATTTGAATTTCATTAAGTTGGGATCCAGAAACAAGATTTGCAAATAATTTGTAAATAAAAGTCTCTTCCTGATGGGTAGGGTTCCTGTTAAGTCCTTTGAACAAAATCTAACATCCAGTGGTATTACAAAATGTTCTCTCAGTTCTGTTTTTCTAAAACCTCCAACTTCAGTTTTCAAATCAGATTTAGAAAATAATTTCATAGTCAGTTTCCATCTACATTCTGAAAACAAATGCAAAATAGTGTTTTATAGAAGTATGAAATACTGCTTTCAGCTTCAATTGAGGAATTTTGGTAACCAGGCCTTATTTTTTAGTTATCTTTTTGTTAACATCCAAACTAGAAAATAATAAAACAAAAAACTAAAATTCAAAAGTTAATATGTTTTGATTATTTTTATGAATTTTTAAAAAGATAACATTAATCAATTATATGCTAATAATAATGACAAACATTTATTTTCAGTCACCATTCCAAGTAATTACCATGCGCTGCCATTTAATTTAATGTAAGAAAACATATAATAAGATTTCTCTTCATTATTTGGCCACTTGAAAATATCTTTCTTGTTACATGATTGTTCTACCTTTGGTCTCTAAGTAAAAAACAAAGCAAACAAATAAAAAAAACCAAAAAAAAATAACAAAAAAGCAAAAAACTGGCAAATATGCAAAGCCACAATAGATAGGGACTATAGTAAGGGAATTAATCAGCAAGGAAGGATTATGCTTACTGTGACTGTGGATTTAATGTGCCCTTCCTCTTGTGCAACTGATGGGTATGAAGGAGGCACTCACAAGTTCATGACATAGACCCTTCAGAATTAGGAACAATTCACCTTGGTTATCTACTCCGATTCCTTTACATATCCGTGCATTTACAAGTGATGATCGAATGTGCCTTTTAATCACCTTCAATAATGGACAACTTTTCTTAAACATTCATAATTAACATCTCTGATACAACTAGATAATGGCAATGTGTCATCACCTCCCCAAGGGATCACGTGGAAACCCCAAATGTCATTTTCCACCTTCTCACCTTCCATTGAGTTGGAAGGCAAATGGAAGGCAGGAGGACTGGGTCAACTGGAGGAGTAGTTAAAAATTCAGACTCTGGAACAACCCACTAGGCTTTGTATCTTGGCTTTGTCATTTAGTAGCTGTATGACATTGTGAAAATCACTTAATCCATCTCTATTTTCACATGTATGACAGAGGTATGAGATGATTAATTTTATGTGTCAATTCGACTGGACTTTGGTGCTTGGTTGTTTGACCAAACACTAGTCTAGATGTTGCTGTGAAGGTAGGTGCTTCATTATCTTTATATCCATATGTGAACATACATGCTTTCACTATCTTTATTCATCCTATAACAGGAAAAAGAAAAACACCAGAGACTTTCTTTTTTTTTTTTTAAGATTTTATTTATTTTATTTCAGAGACAGAGAGACCACACAAACAGGGAAGGAGCAGGAGAGGGGAAAAGAGAATCCCAAGCACTCTCCATGCTGAGCACAGAGCCCCATATGGGACTTGATCTCACGACCCTGAGATCATGACCTGAGCTGAAATCAAGAGTCGACCGTTTAACTGACTGAGCCATCCAGGAGCCCCAAGGCTTTCAAATTATACAGATATAGGATGAAATTTTAGTCACTTATATAATATAGTGTCTTTGGAGAAGTACATTCTTAAGTTTTTTTCATTTGTAAAATGGTTATCATGATCTATCTCACATGGCGATGCCATTTTGAAGTGCTTGGTCCACATTAGGCACTTAAAATTGATAGTATTGTGTTAATTTTTATTTATAAATAACCAGATTATTCTAAATTTTCTTGCATTAACAGAGGGCAATTAAACAAACTGCACAAATTTCACATTCAGAATCCTTTATTTGTGCTAATTCTACTAGGTAAGTAAATTTTCCATGGACTGTTAAGTGATATGTATATGTCAGATACATTTATTAATATTAGGTGATATTAGAATTAGAAATGACAGCTTTACAATATAGAAACAGAGAATTATTTTAAAAAAATCAATTTAGTCTTTGGCTCAAATGACCCGCTCACTATTTTACCAATCACTCAGGAGGCATACATTTTAAAATAGACTTGTGCTACAAATGTATTTCAAACATGCTAGCTTTATATAGAAGGAGTACTCCACCTTTTCATTCAAAAATCAATGCACTTTACCATGGTTTCATTAATAGAACATCTTTAGTAGTAATGTGAACTGATTTTTACGGAGATGTACATCCAAGCATTTTAACAGAGCAGAAAATATCCCATAAAACTTATTGCCTCATTTAGCATTTACATTTGCATAGCACTTTGCATCTATTAAGAGCATGACAATCATTTTTATTAGTTAACAGTGACTAAGGTCAATATTATTTCTCCCATTTTCTAGAGAAAATATTTAAGTGTAGAGAAATTAAGTGATTTCAGCCATGCAAGAAAAAAAAAAGGTTGTGATTTGCAAGTTCCACTGTCAGGTTTAAAGATATTGTCAGATTATTACACTCACAAATTGCCAACCAAATATTTGCCTCATTTTCACCAGAAACTGGGAGGGAAATGCCCAAAAATTACAGGTATAACTCTTCCTTTTATAGACTTATATCTTTTTAAAAGAGAAATAAATTAAAAAAAAAAACTACAACCAAAACTATTGGATATTCTATAGTTGTAGCTTTCTTAGATCTTTTCTCTTACCATACAGATCATGCCTAAGATGTTCTAGATTCAGTAAGAAATTAAGAAACACAAAGAAAACTGTAAACTAAAATGTGATGTAGTTGAATGCATATTCTAAGTTTTTAAAATAATTTTAATTGCTTAATTTCGCTTTGTAAATTCTAGCAAGATGTACTTTCTAAATGAGTATCCAAAATCTGCTTTTGAGAGGAAGTGAGAAAATGATTAGCCCAAGATTAGTTTTGGTAGAGGACCAAAACAAAGTATAGAATTTCAAGTAAAAACCATAATTCCCACAAATATTTCCTGATATCTATCTATATATATATCCATCTATGATCTATCACCTATCTATCATCAATCATCTATCTATCTATCATCTATCAGCTGATTTAGTATGATGGAAGATAGCTATAGATCTTAGAAATTACAAGCACTACAAATTCAGAAGCAGAATTTCCAGAACTTTTTAATACTCTGTGATGGCAGTGTAGCTTTCTCTTTCTTATATAAAAATTACTTAAAGTCACTCATACACTTGAGTAACTGACTATGGTGTCAGAAATATACGTAGGTAACAGTAAGTAAAGTTATTGTGAAAAATGAGTTAATGGATGTAAAAGCATGTTAGAAACAGTTTATTATAATAATGTTATATTTCCTTCTCTAAAACTTTATTTTTTATGTATTCACAATTTGTCTTGCAAGTGTAAGGCCAAAACTTTGGGCACTAGTAATACTAATGAAAATCTATTTTTAGGAAATTCTTTAAGGACAAATTATCACCATAATTTTCATTTTAGTCTATGTATTTTCCCTTTTCCTTTATCTCTAGATTTGATCTTCCAAGATGTAGAAACTAATAGTTCTACTCACTTTTGGATCTCCCCAAAAAACTTTCAGGCAGAGTGGGAAAAAAACGATGAGGAAACGGAATGTTCCTTTCTGCTCTCATAGAATAACCAACTGGCCTTGGGCAAATCAATTAATGCACTAGAATTTCCATTCCCCTGTCTGCAATATAGAAATAATGACACCTTCCATGGTGTCCCAAAGAGGGTTATTACAAAATCAATAGGAATTTAGAAATGGATTAATATCCAAACTCCAAATCCAACATCAAAGAAAATAAATGACAGGCTCAGCCTGACAATGTAGAGTCCAGTGGGCTTTGGCCTGTGAATTCTAATTTTTCTTTTTTAAAAGATATTTTTTAATTTTAATTTTTCTTAGTACTTTGTTTTTCTTTCAGGAAGAAGTAAAGAACTATTTTTGTTGTTTTTATTTAAATTCCAGTTTGTAAACATACAGTGTAATACTAGTTTCAGGTCCACACAACACTGGTGCTCATCACAAGTGCGCTCCTTAATCCCCATCACCCATTTAGCCCATCCCCCCACAACCTCCTCCTCAGTGTGTTCTCTATAGTTAAGAGTCTGCTTCTTGATTTGCCTCTCTCTCTCTCTCTTTCTTCCTCCATGCTCATTTGCTTTGCTTCTTAAATTCCACAGATGGGTGAAATCATATGGTGTTTGCCTTTCTCTGAGACTTAATTCACTTAGCATTATACTCTCTAGCTCCATCTACAGCATTGCAAATGGCAAGATTTCATTCCTTTTTATGGTTGAGTAATATTCCATTGTATATATGTTCATCTTTTTTATCCATTCATCATTGGAGAAGGACATTTGGACTGTTTCTATAATATGGCTATTGTAGATAATGCTGCTATAAACATCAGGGTGACCGTATCCCTTTGAATTAGTATTTTTGTATTCTCCGGATAAATACCTAGTAGTCCAATTGCTGGATCGTACTTTAGTTCTATTTTTAAACTTTTAAGTAAAGAACTTCTAAAAGGAGCAAAAAATTGTATTACCACTAAAATTTATTTCCTTTATATTGCCAAAGCCATCAAGGACTTATATAATCCCCACTGCTACAGGCTAATCTGTTGACTTGGTGCCAAATCTGCTGATATTTAGAGATAAAGCTGGGAAGGAAAACAAAAACAAAACAATAAAAATTGAACAAGCATATATTTTATACTAATTTTTTTTCTTTTTATAACCTACTGAATGATGTTAATTAAGAAAATGGTATAATCATATTTTTGTGTATCCTTGGAGAGAAAATTGCAAAGGAGCAAGGGAACCTAGAGAAAAGGAAATATGATTAAAAGTTTGGGAAAAGGTAGATTGGACAGTACTTACTGATTGTGGGGGGGAAGGATGAGGAAAGAGTCAAGAATAATGCTCAAGCTTCAGGTGTAGGTCACTGGTGGTGCTGTTCATGCAGTAAGGGTCAGAGGAAAATCAGGTTTAAAGGAGGAATAGTTAATGCATTTTGTTTGGGACTTGCATAAGTTGAGGTGCCCACAGAATAACATGTGGAGTTGCCTAGTATAGGTGTCTATGTCTGAATATATATATATATATATATATACACACACACACATATATATGTACACACACACATATATTATATATTATATATATATATAAGAAATATATCTATACACATTTGATATTAAGAGAGAGATGTGGATTGGATCAATAGAATTGGGGATTATAATTATATGGAGAATGTCTTCAGTCTCAATAGTGAAGGAAATTTTTCAACAAATTTTCTTTGATTGTCAATTACATATGAGCCTTGATCAAGGTGTTGTCTACACCATAATAAAAAACAAAAAACAAAAAACAAAAAACAAGCTATGGATATGGCTTTTACTCTCATGAGTCTACCATATCACCTAAGATGAAAACATATAGTAAGAGAATAAGACTCATAGCTGAGATATTAAAGGCCAAAATTTAGATATGACTAGGAAAAAACAACTGAAAGTTGTCTGACGTACCATTCTTTTTACATTGTATATTTTTCACTTTCTGTCTGAATTTAAAGGAACTGTGTCATTATTTTTTACCCTGTTAATTTACTGTGTCTTTTAAAATTACTCATTCATCCATTCTGTACTTTTTTTCTAACAAGCATTGTTGAGTGCCTCTAAGTTTCATTTCAGGCATTGTTCTAGGTGTTGAGGATTCAAAGATGAATAAAACACATTGTCTAAAATTGATATATGCAGGTCTTCCTCTGCTGAAATTACATAATCCATTATACTTTTTTTTCTATGATCATAGAGATTTTAAAAGCAGAAGAATTAATCATGTTTGAATGATGGGAGTAATGACAATAGAGCAGAATATTTCTGAAGGACAAGGAGGCCTGAGACAACCATTACTGCTATTTGACCTTATTTCTCACTCTTCTCCTACTGGGCATGCTTGTGGAACATTTGCTGCCTCTCACTCCACTTGAAGTGAGGCATAAACATGCAGTTTGACTTGGCCAACCAAGTGTGGTCTTTAAGCGTTAGTGCACAGTTTGACATGCTCTCTCTGTCAGCAGTGTTCCAGAAAGGAAAGATTCCATCACCTTGGATCTCAAATGATGAAAATATGAAAGACTCCTCTGCTTACTCAAGATGAGTAAATACCATGAGAAAAACAAGTCTTTGTTGCTTTAAACTACTAAGACTGTGAAGTTTGGGGGCTCCTGGGTGGCTCTGTCAGTTGAGCATCTGACTTGGGCTCAGATCCTGATCTTAGGATCCTGGGATGGAGCCCTGTGTTGAGCTCCTTGTTTAGTGGGGATTCTGCTTGTCCCTCTCCCCCTACCCCTCTCCCCCCTCGTACTCTCTCTCTCTCTCTCAAAAGGATAAATAAATCTCAAAAAAAAAAAAAAAAAAAAAAAAAAAAGAAGAAGAAGAAAAGAAAAGAAAAGTTGTGGAGGTCATTTGCTGTAGTAGCATATGCCAGTCTATCCTGATAGATATAGGAACCAAAGTACAATTCTAAACAAATTTCCACTCCTAGACTGACTTTAATTCTATAGTTTTGACTAATGATTGTTCTGCTTATAATATGGGTAATGGGGAGGCAGAAATAAGATAAAGAGGGGCATGAGGGTGAAAATCTTTCACTTCTTGTATACTGTCAAATTAATGATTGACTTCAGAGATGTGCTATGTCCTTGCCAGCCAGGATATATTGAGCTAACAACATTCCAATTTGCCTGTGACTAAATGGGAATTTGAGGAACACTAAATTGAAATGTCTCTAGAATCATTTGATTGGTGTCCTCCAGAGAGTGAACTTCAGTGAAGAACTAGTTTCAGTTTTTTGCTGATTAATAGTTAGAAACATATAAAAGAAAAAGATAGTTGATAGAAAGATTTTTCTCCCTATATGCACCATTTCATTCAATGGGCACAACATGTCTTGACAAACAAGACATTATACATTTTTATTTCACAAATTTGAAGGCACAAATACAAGATGTTTGATATTCTTGCTGTGATAGCTTGGCAATTCCATGTTTGCTTGACTCTGGGATAATCTACCAGTCAAGGGTCTCTTGAGAATGGATAACATCAGAGAAAATGAAGTGTTTATTTCATTAGCTTTTTGATATGTATTATGGTTTCCTGTTTCAACCTGCAGGCCAATTCACCTCAATGTGCGTGGCAGTTTAAATATCACCTCTGCACATATAATAAGAAAGCAATATCCTTAATAGTGAGTGATGGCAGAGATAATTTAAAAGGAGCAGTGAGTACAGAAACATTAAAGCTATACTCATTAACTTTAAACCAGGGCAATGTAGAGCAACTCACTGATGTTTCATCTTTCTATTCTGGCATGTGGATGACAGCAAATCTTTGGTAGTGGAAATCAAGATAGCAGGAGAGAGATTAAGAAGCCTGGATGATCCCTTAGAATAGTTGATGAGAAGTTCAAAGTCCTATTTTATAACATGTTAGAATCTTCAAGACCAGTGATTTTCAACGGTAGATGAGTTTGCTTCTAGGGGATGGTTGGAGACATTTTGGGTTGCCAAGACTAGAGGGCTGATATGGGTGCTTCTGACATCTAATGTGCAGCCCAAAATAACAATATTTTCAATTGAGGAATCTTATTTTAGACCAGCTTCCTCATTTTACAGATACTATATCCAAGGCTTGTTCATCTATACCAAAATATTTACTAAATGTCCATGAATATCCAGGCCCTTCATTGAGTAAAAGGGCCACAAAAATGAACCAAAACAGTAAAAATTTTGCCTTCAGGTTTGGGGATAGCAGAGGAAGAAAGAGCTATTGTGACCGATATAAACACTTTCAGCAGAAACACCAAGTGAAAAATATCTGGAATTTTTGAAGCCTGAAATTTTTCTGGCTCATGTTCATGTCTCCCTTATTTCACGAGGCCTGACACCTAATAGTCTCATATAGTGAGTGAAAGAACAAACAAAATAAACCTATTATCATGCATTAAAATAATAAAACTCGAAGTGCCATTATTCAACTTTTTTATAGAACAGTAATGGATTCCAAGCACATTTTCTAAATGTTGGGCATAGGAGTTAATAAAAGAGGCAAAAATCCCCACTACCATGGAACTTATGTTCTAGAGAGGAGAGACATAAAAACCAAATAACTCTGTAAAATTTATAACATTTAGGGTACCTATTTTTTTTAAGATTTTAGTTATTCATTTGAGAGAGAGAGAGGGAGAGAGCATGAGTCAGAGGGAGAGGCAGAGTGAAATGGAGAACAGACTCCCCACTAAGCAAGGAATCCAATGTGGGGCTGATCCCAGGACCCTGAGATCATGACCTGAGTCAAAGGCAGATGCTTAACCAACTGAGCCACCCAAGTGCCCCACATTTAAGGCACTTAGCAAAAAGAATAATGCTGAAGAGGAAGAAAGAGAGGTTATTTGCTAAAGGATTGATTTATAGAAAATACTTCTACTAAAAGATTGCCTGGGCTGTCCATGAAAATTGTCAAGGCAATTTTTATCCTTAACAGAATATTTAAGCTCAAGAGAAAAAAGGCAAATGAACAAAAAAGTTGGTAGTAGGGAGTTCTGGGGTGGAAGTGACTTAAAATATTAAATACTGTGGTCAAGTCAGAATAACTTACTGAAAAGGTGACATGTGAGCTCCCAGTTCATCACCCATGTAGATATTGGGGTGGAGGGTAGGAAGTAATATTCCAGGAAGAAGGAATCATCAGTGCTATTCAAGCAAACTAATGTGCCTGCAGTGGAATAAACAACAGTAATGGAATAGAACATGGTTTCTTAGAGAGAATGGGGCTGGAGGTTGGGAGGTAGAGTTAGAATATTACGGCTTATTGGGAAAATTTTGGTTTTCACTCACACTGAAATGGGCAGCCACTGGCAGTCTTCAGTAGCCGAGTGAAGGATCTTACTCGTGCTATAACAGAATCATTCTCACTAACTGTGTTGAGACAGTAAGATAGGGGGATGGAGAAAGTGAATGGAGGGCCAGAGGGGAAGAAGTGAGACCAGTTGGGAGGCTACCTCCAAAATCCCATTGACGGATGATGGTGACTTGGATCAGAGGAAAATCAGAAGCAGGGGAGATCATAAGAAGTGTTCACCTTCTGCATGTATTTTGATAATATTGAAAGTAGAGCTTAGAGAACTTACAAGTGAATGAAATGTAAAGTGTGAAAGAAGGAGACAGTCATGGATGACCCTGAGGATTTGGTCTGGGACACTTGGAGGATAAGAGTTTCCGTTTACTGATATAGTGAGGGTTTCTGGAGAAGCAGGTTGAGCTAAGTGTGGGAGAGTAATACCAGAAGCTCAGATTCAAAAAATCACTGATGTTAGGTTATTTACCTAAAAGATGGCAATATGAATGGAAAGTGACTTGAAAAAATATTAAGCACGTAGGCAGCCAGGCTTCTCACAGTAGGCAAGCTTGTATGCTTATACTTCTCCCTTCATCTTTTACTCATTTGACTCCAACTGTTTCTTTTTCATTCTTTTCAGAATAGATTAATTCTCGCCTATGTTTCTGACTGTGCATTTTTTGCATCTCTCAAGATTGAGTCCCTGCACAGGCTTCATATAATATAATCACTTGACCACTTCAAGGTTCATCATATTATAAAATTATAAATACTAATTAAGCCATGACCAAAATACTTCATGGGACCCGACTTGCACATTCTTTAACAGTAGCCCCAGAGTTCCCCAATTTGGGGGTAAAATAATCTGACAGCTGGAATATTGTAAAGATAGAAAAAATTTAAAAACTTTTTCCCCCTTAATATCTGAAAACATCTCCAATAGCAAAATAATTTCATGAATTTAGAAATGACTCTCAATCAAAAGGAGCACATTATGATGCAGATAAAAAATGATATAAATGGAATTTCAACAACTATATGGTCATGTACTGCTTTGAAAAGAGTTTACAAAAAAGCTTTTTTGTGTGTTTCATTCCCACCATGTCTGAAATCACATATGTGCCTGTTATTTGTCTTGGGTTTGTTTTTTGCTTTTCTTTTGTCAGGGCTACATGCATGCTCAGAGAAAACTGTAGTTTAAGAAAAAGAAATCCTTAAATCCTTTGAGTATTTCTTTATCCACAGGAAATATATAAAATTACTGTCTGTCTTGTAACTTGTATTTTGCTTATCGGTCTTTGTGTTTTACATGATGACTAAGGCTAATGGATTTGTGCACAATTTGTACAACTTCTACTCTTGGTGTCTATTGTACCTTTTGCTGATCGTGCTAACAGCTACATTTCCCTACTTCCTAGTGTTTTGTTTAAATGTATGATTGCACTTCCCAGTTCATCACCTCAGAATGAATGTAGATGGAAGGGAGAGAGGAATTAGCTTTGCCTACAGAACTCAAAAACTTTAAGGGATATAAAATGTCCTCTGAAGGCTAGAATTAAAGTATACTGTCTTGCATGCTTTCTTGAGTTATTGATTCACTTTCTCCTGTTTCTCCACCTCATGTTTCACAGGCATAAGCTGATCTGTGTATTAGAACCTTTAATGACACTTAGACCCTCAAGAAGAAATATGGAGAGAGCAGATGAGATTTACTAGAGGTTTACCATGTGAGAATATGCTTCAAAAGCAGCTCAGGGATGCACATTACATACCACAGTAGAGTTTTAAAAGCATCTTACAAACCACAGAATTATGCCTTGATATTTCAGGTCAATATAAGTTTTCTTCTGAGTACCTGGCTCTGCTAAGATCTTATATAGACAGCCTGGCTTGTACCCGTTGGTAGGGAAAGACAAACGGGGAAATTTGCAAGAAGATTCTGTAATGTACAAACCTACCTTACCATTGACATTGGAGAACCTTAAATTTCCTCATCTTATTTTTTGTGGACTATACGTGGACTCTGTTCCTTCAGGGCAGTTTATTTATTTTTAGGAAAATTTTTCAGTAACACATTGGACTATAAACCCACCTTTTCAGCACCTCTCACAGATACACCTCCACGTTTAGAGTTGTATCTGTTACATCTTAGATGTAGTGAAGAATTATCAGTGAGGTAGAAAGAGAGAAAGAAGGAGAGAGAGAGAGATTCAGAGAGACTTAGAAAATATTTTGGGAAACGTCTATGGAAGAAATCGAGCATGGGTTATAAAGAGGCAGTGAGTTTGTATACAATCTTTACACATACTTGAGCGCCCCTCATTCCTTGCCAACAAATTAGAGGCTGAGATTTTTCCTGACAAGCCAAATCCTTACGGGCATTGTTTCATGCTGTGCTCTGGGGAATCCAACAGTGTGATAGCAACACTGTAAATAACGGTGAGTGGGAATCATTCACCTTCACTAGGTATATTAGTTTATATACTTGAGCCTCTATGAGTACCAGAAGACTCCCGCTTTA
Organism: Ailuropoda melanoleuca; assembly: GCF_002007445.2. Classification (NCBI taxonomy): domain Eukaryota; kingdom Metazoa; phylum Chordata; class Mammalia; order Carnivora; family Ursidae; genus Ailuropoda; species Ailuropoda melanoleuca. The sequence continues at coordinate 88,337,327 of NC_048228.1, read as the reverse complement.
CTAGATTTGACAATCACAGTGCAGGGGGTCTAAGGGTTAAATTCGATTCTCATTCTAAAACTGAGGATACTAGTATAGAATCCCTCAGAGTTAACCGTAAGAAAATGAATCAGAGATAATGCAATAAGTTTGACAATATCTAACAAAATCGAACCAAAGGAAAAAAAAATCTGCAAGAGCAGCAAAAGATCATGTGTCGAAACAGCACTATTTGTTACGGGCTTTTTTGAGGCTGTTAATGCTAATTACCATCTAGATATCACTAGCAAGTTCTGTTGATACAATGTTGGAATACAGAGAGTTGAAGAGAGATGAAAACTGGCTGAGGAAGAGAGACATGTACAAATACATATTTTTGACCACTAGATTGTTATACTTGATGATAATGTCCCGCAGAAAAAGAATCTCTATTCCTTATATATTGAAACTTGACAATAGTTAGATGGGCCGATTAGCATATGGCATGGGTGATAGGATATATTTAACATCCTTACCTGATTAGGTTAAATTTTCACTAACGGTGTCTTAAACCCATTCTGAAAACTGGAACTTACCCCTCTCCTGGTACATATCTTCTACTGTAAACTTCTTCTTTCAAACTGAAATATTCCCCATCTAGTCCATGTCACAAATTCATCCATATCCTTAGCAATGGGTCCAACCCCCTTAAAATAGAGGAAAATATATTATAAGCCAAAATTCATTTATCTTCTGATTCACCAATTGGTCATCCACATGGCATCTGTCACACAGTGATTGCATAATGCATGTCCAAATTACAAGAATGCACATATATTTAATAATTTATTAATGTTCAGATTTGTTCACACATGCAGATTTGCTGTGATGAAACTAGTCTATAACTCAGTGCTGACATCACAAAACTGCTTCCTGTATTTACTTCAAATACCTTGTATTTGACAAAGCCACTTACTTAAATCTTCAGTTCCTAACTTCAATTCATGACATATTTAACCTCGTCCGTCAAATTAAAAATTTCAACACTCACATCAAAAATTAGGCCTGAATATTGTTTTAAGCATTTATGACAGCTTAAATCAGACTATGCTTCAAGTTTTTTACTATCATTTTTAAATATCATTTTACTTCTAATTTATTATTATTAAAGAAAAATAATGATCTATATTTTATTTGATGAAATATTTTTAATTTAGTGAAAACGTAATCAGAAATCAAAGCCACTCTGAGCTCACAGATGCAAAATGCCTTTTTTAGAAGCCCCATTCACAATTCCAGGCTAGAGAACAAGATTGTCACAGATCTGGCCTCTGGTGAATTGTTGGCTACATGCAGAGGATTTACTGCAATTACCCATGCTGTGATTTAGATTAAGCCACTTGCAGCTTCAATTCACAAGCACTTATGAACATTCTCACTCAGATTTACTTAAAAGAGTCCCTTAAACTTCAGACTTGTGTTGGATAATCACAGCAACCCATTTACTTTAAATGCTGAATAAAGTAAATGTTAATATAAACTTTACCAAACTCCACACATGCAAAATAAAATTATTTTGCTGCTGGAAGTTCAGTAAACACCTGTTCGGGTAAAGTTGGTTTTGCTAAGAATAATAATATATACTAAAACAGGTAGGGTCGGGGCGTCTGGGTGGCACAGTGGTTAAGCGTCTGCCTTCGGCTCAGGGCGTGATCCCAGCATTATGGGATTGAGCCCCACATCAGGCTCCTCCGCTGGGAGCCTGCTTCTTCCTCTCCCACTCCCCCTGCTTGTGTTCCCTCTCTATCTCTATCCTGTCTCTATCTCTGTCGAATAAATAAAATCTAAAAAAATAAAAATAAATAAATAAATAAAACAGGTAGGGTCTAAATGTTTATATTATTGCTCATCTCTCGGGAAAATAATTTAGTTCCAATTCTTGTAGGAAGGAATTCTGTGATTTGAACCCTCTCGGACTGAATGAATGAATGAAAATGAATGAATGAATGAATGAATACATATTCATACAGTTCTGGGGACTCATCAGAGGTTTTCTCTCTTCAGTTCTGAAGTCAGATGCCATATTTTTTTGTGTTTTTTTTAAGATTTATTTATTTTAGAGAGAGAGAGTGTGGGGGAGAGGGGCAGAAGGAAAGAGTCTTTGGCAGACTCTGTGCTGAGCACAGAGCCTGACTCTGGGCTCAATCCCAGGACCCTGAGATCATGACCTCAGCCAAAACCAAGAGTCGGGTGTCCAAGCAACTATACCACCCAGACGCCCCAGATGCCATGTCTTTTTTGACATTTCCTTCCTCTTCTGTTTCAGCAATCCCAGGCGGCTAATTCCCCCAAACACAAATGCTTTGCCTCTGAACCTGATGTCTTCTCTCTCTGCCCATGAAATCAAGCCTGTGCACTCCATCAACAGCACCAATGTTGTCAATGTAGCCAGTACCGCACAGAAGCCCTCCAGAGGACCAAGTCTCTAACATTTGCCATTAAAGTGAAGAGAATACGAAACTGCTGTCCTGTGGTGCACTCTGTAGGGTAGACCCCAGCATTTTAATGGATGGTCCCTGGGTCTCACAAATGTGTGATACAGATCGTTTAGTTTTTAGGCTATGGCATGAGTGAATACGGGTTGGGTTGGATGAAAAGACAGGATAGATGCTATATCTGGTTCTTGTGTAGCTATGTATCCTAGGTGTCTGTGAGCAGCCTGTGACTTCTTTGCCCAATAGTGTGAACCTGCAAGCTTAGCAACAGCATGGGTACGTGTATCTCCCCTATGGGCAGGTGCGATGAAGATAGGAATAGCATAATCTTATAGAGGAGAGAGCACGTGATGGTAAACAGCATTGCAATCCATGAGGCTTTGTAAGTCAGAAGAAAGATTTTGACTGTTTTTAGTATGATTGAAAATCATGGAATTGTTTTAAAATGAAGAATTAATTTAATCTATTTTATACTTTTAAAGATCTAGTGGTATCTATGTGAAGATGAGATTCCATAGAATTTAGAAGGAATGTAAAAAGTCCAGTTAAAAGCCCTTCATGAGGGGAAGGCAGAAGATTGTTCTCCTATAAGAAGCCAAGGAAAAAGGAATGAGCTGGGTTTGGAGGTATGCCAACAGGAATCACATGGATATGCATGAATGAAGAAAATGGAATGACTCCAAGTCTGCCTGCTTTCAGGGCTCTTCCTTAAAGTAAAAAGGATCACTAGGATTTAAAGTAGGTCCTCCCATTCTGTTTACACCCCCTATAAGAATAAATACTCTGTGTTTATGATACTTGATGATTTTAAAGAAAGTGGTGTTTGATTCTAGGGCACCAAGTCATAAACAACTTTTACTTTTGTTTCCCCAAATACATCATATAATGTTTTTTGATATTGCTAACCTGTTTCCTTTTGCAGCTGATCTTTTCAAAAAATATAAACAAATATAAGTACTCTGTCTTTTTGAAAGTTGTCTGCACTTACACCTGTATTTTTATTATTATTTACTTTTCTTTCCTTCTGCTCTTCTTTCTCAAACTTTCTTTTCTGTGTTTTCTTCCTCGAACTTCTAGTCTGGCAGCACATTAACCTTTCACCCATTCTCTTCTCATCTCATTTCTGTCCTCTTCTTCCACCTGCCACAAAGCTTGCTTTTTGTCCTTGATGACTTGTTTTCACATTCTTACTAGATTGGGAAATACTTCTCTCAATTAAATACTCTACTAACATAATAGGTTTTGAGTTAAGTCCAATTTAAGAGAACTGGGACAAGGAAGTCCACCTAATTATCTCTATTCTAGAGAAAATAGGACTTTGCAAGTTTTCAGAGAAAAGTTCACTGCCTAATTTTCGAATGTGGCCAGTCAATTTCTAGCCTGATAAAATATAGAGGAGTAATTTCAGTGGGAGAAAGGATGGTAAGCTGAACACTACAATATTCACACCCATCTTTCTTGCATTGCTTTCCCTTCTCTGTTTCTACCCTACTGCATGGACTAAACTTATAAACGCTAACATCAAATAACAGTAATTGTTTATAACATTTATGCTGTTCTTTTCCTCCAGTTACTTTAATGGGCTCTTTTGCCTATTTTATAGGTATGCATTTATCCCTCCAATTCCTCTGTGTTATCATGAATTTAGGAAAAAGAAAATTAATCAAGAGAGTCAATGGAGAAAGTATTGCTTTAAACATACACACGCACACACCCATATCACAGCATTGTATAAAACCCATCTATTTCTTCCTTTTTTTAAAAAAAGATTTTATTTATTTGAGAGAGAGAGAGAGTGAGCAAAAGAGAAAGCACAAGCAGGTGGAGGGGCAGAGGGAGAGGGAGAAGCAGATGAGAGTGTGATGCAGGGCTCCATCCCAGGGCTCTGGGAACACGACTGAGCCCAAGGCAGAGGCTTAATTGATGAAGCCACCCAGGTGTCCCCAAACCCATCTATTTCTAATATAAAATCTGGCTAAAATATATTTATTCATTCAAAAACATTTTATTGAGTTCCTACTATGAGAGTCACTGTTCTGGGCTCTACTGATTCAAAAATAAATAGGATGGACATGGTCCTGTTTGTATTGGTTCTTAAAGTTAAAAAACAAAACAAAACTAAACAAACAAAACAAGTCACTGCTCCCACATGCTGCTTGTAGTTTGGGAGGTGTAAAGACATATCCAGGCCTTTGAATCTCTCCTTTTGTGAGTTTCTAAATATGCCCACAAGTCCAGAAGACTGAAACTGCAGATTTCCTCCCTGCACTGTCAAAGAGAACAGAGAAGTCTTAACTTAATATCCAAGGAGATACTAGATACTCATTATCCTTTGAAGCTTGGCTCACTGAGCACTTTTTACAATGAAATCCTTTCACTTATCTTACCATCTGAATCAGATAAAATTTCCCCGCATACTTAATGCCTTTAGATGGGCGATACCAAAAGGGAATAATAATGTAAATAACCACTACTGAAATCTCTCCATTTCCCTATAAAATATGGCCATAAAGAGTTATGTTCTATATTATTTGAAAAATATATTATTTCCCTTCCTGCATATAACTCAGCTTTGGAAGATGACATGGTTAATATATTTCCATTTGGATTTTTCCTAACATTGAGGACAACAATGATCTGTTATTTTCAGAACAGTAACAGCCAAAAGGAGGTAAAACACATTTTCTAGCGTTCTAGTGTTTGATTGCTTTTTTAAAAGGAGGTTTTCCATTAACTTTAATTAAATATTTAATAGAGATTGCAGCCAGAAAACATAATTTCCCATTGAAATTAAATTACTTTCCCCAAAGAAAACAGTGTGGGTGTCTAACAGGGTGGGTTGGATCCTCCGTAGAATTCTGTCTCCTTCCTTTACAGAGTAATTACTGACCTGTTATTAACACTCCAGGAAACATTTTTTTTTTCTTTTTTGGAGATTTACATTTCTGGATCACTCTCTCCTTTGTGTGCAAATACACTAAATACAGGATTTATCCTTTGTTCAGCATGTGCATGAAGAGATGCTTCAGCTACTAATTCTTTGTCTCATTTGGAGCATTAAAAAATGAAAGGCTAGTTCCTGCAAAGATCAGGACTGTCCCCTCAGTGGCAGAATCTTTTACATACCTTGAAGAGATGGAATTTGAGAGCTTTTCTGTGCCCAGAGGTTGAATGGAGAAGGTGAAGGTTTTTAGCTTCTGACCTGGGTTCTTTCTTCAGGTCTTTTAAGCCTTTCTCAGCTAGCACTGCTCTCACATTCTCCAGCTTCTGTCAATTCATTAAATGCTGATTTAGGTTTTTATGGCAACATTTGTCTCAGATGAGAGTTACCGTAAAGCTCATCATTAAACCTTATAATTTTTAGTGCTGTGTATAATTTATGGCTCCATTTTAAAATCAAACCCACCATAATAAATTGTCTTAAGGCTTTGAAGATACATCATGTAGTTAGCATTTTCTTGCAGCATCATTTATAAAGACGGGATATGACTTTATGCTTGAGGAATATATTTTATTTAGAGCACAACAATGCATTGATGGATTTGTCATAAATTATCTCCAAAGAAGAGTATCTCAGAGGAATAATAACAGGCATAAATGACCTATGTCTGTACACAATGGCACCATGATCATTTTGGAAACATACTAGACATTCAGGAAAAATAATTGAACACAGCTGTTTTCTACTTGTCTTGAATGGTATCAGTTGCTATATGAAAAGTCTTCCGTACTTTGGGTCTAATTAACCTTTCATGCCTAAGCTGAAATTCTGAACCAGAGTTTTTCTAATACATATTATAGCACATTTCTTCCAAAGAATTAATCATTTCACCTCTAGACAACTGTAATATTTGTCTGATTATTCACCTTCAATTATTATCCCCATGCCTAAACCCATCCTTTAAAATATTGCTAAAATCAGCCATGTAAGGTAAAAGTATGGTTGTAAACCGCCAATTCTGGTTAAAATATTCTAGTAGCTTTCTATTGCTTATAGGATAAGGTTCAACATTTGTTTTAAAGATTTTATTTATTTATTTGAGAGAGAGAGTGCATGCATATGAGTGGTGGGAGGAAATGGACAGAGGGAGAGGGAAAAGTAGGCACCCCATTGAGCAGAGAGCCCCTGGCGGGGGGCTCAATCCCAGGACCCTGAGGCCATGAACTGAGCCAAAGGCAGACACTTAACTGACAGAGCCACCCAGGTCCTCTAGGATAAGGTTCAATATTTCTTTCTTTCTTTTTTTTTATATATTACGTTAGTCACCATACAGTTCATCCCTAGTTTTTGATGTAAAGTTCCATGAGGTTCAACATTTTTAACAAAACAAGTAAGAACCTTTCTTAATTGGTATCATTATTCCTTTCAAATCAAAATCCATCTTGTTATAGATTATACTTAACGGTCCAACAATATTATTTTGTGTCTTACTTCATTATTTTACATACCTCACTTTTCCTATAAATACTCATTGCCACCAGCTCTCTGGAAACTGTCGTGCTCTGTACTGAGTGAGTGAAGCTGGATCTGGTCCCTGACTTTATGTTTCGCAAAGTCTGCTGGAGGAGACAGCTATTCATCAAAAAAGCAAATAAATATAAAACCATACTGTGACAAGTGGCATAAAAGAGAGGAACATGGTGAAATTTATCCTAGTGGTAGAAGAATTTAATCAAATCACAGAAATTAAAGAAAGCTTTCCCAAGGAAGAATTTCAGAGCAAAGAGCTAAAAGATATTGATGCTTTCTTTGTAGGGAGAAAAGAAGGACATTAAACAGAGAGAACACTTCCTTCCAGGTTGTCACTGACTTCCGTGAGCTTTTTCCTCTGCCTGAAGTTATGTATCCTTCCTGCACTTTTCCATGTTCACCTGATTTGAAATTGACATCTCCTAGAAAATTTCCCTCATTCCTTTCTTATCAGACCAGTTCACTTCCTTTGTGTTCCTCCTCAAATAACACATTATCCACATTGCATCATTTCTGTATTGAGGGGAGGGGAAGGGAGGTAGAACTCAGATTGCTGCCCAAATAGACACTTTTGTTTCTATTAAAAATCTACCTATTCATTAAGGCCAAGTTAAAAAAAAAAAATCTAGCTTTCTTTATAAAATCATTCTTGATTTTCTAAATCAGGTATGTTTTCGTCCTACTTGAAACTCCAAGTTTTTAGACTTATTTTATTGGATTACTTCCTCTACTGCATGTAGTTTTTGTTTTTTGTTTGTTTGTTTGTTTGTGGGTTTTTTTGCATCTACTCAACTCTAAGTGATTTCAAAAGCCTTGAAGGT